>NC_083766.1:24403396-24408396 GCF_963514075.1 Conger conger | reverse complement strand
ATGCATGAAGCCATATGTAGTATATTAACTTCTTAAAAAACAAAAGTCAGTCAGGCTTCCAGGGTGAAAGACTGCTGGGCGTCTGCGGAAGGGATCCAGGTTCCTCACGGGTAAAATAGGACCCGGTCCCTCACTACCTAACTCCTCTGACCTTTCCTTATCGTCGCTCTGTGTTGTCATGGTATAGAATTTCAAGTATTTACGTGCTTGTTCCCGCTACACAGGCTGCAGCACTGCCCTAGGCACACGTACACACTGTGAGTAGAACCAAGGATCCATTTAAAACTAGGGGAATCGAATACATTGGTTTTAAAAATCAGCTCTACTGTCCCCAAAAAAAGCTAAAGCTTCCTCTGACACTGAGGAAGACGGTGAAACTGAACTGATGCAAACTGGGGGCCTGAACCATACCTTATTACCAGGCCGACATGAACACTTTCTCTCTCTTTATATTTCTGTGGAATTGGTTTTTGATGTACTTGAGATCTGTAAGGTTACGATTGATTCTGTTCACTAATGGTTTGCGCCGGGGAAGGTTGAAATCGGTTAAGGGATGACTGTTATTGTGTGTTCTATTTTGTATAAGATCAATAAATAATATACGTATGGGAAAAAAAAGAAAGGAATCTGCTTCCCTGTTATCTCCCAAAGCGTCCAACAGAGAGGTACCCCAGCGGGTGGGGTGAGACTGACATGACGAATTTGCGGATGAGATAAGTTGGATGTACATTTAGATTTTGAAGCGTCTTTGTTCAGGGGAATAAATACGCATTTCAAGCCACTGCTGCCTTTCATCTCCCCAGCAGAGCTGAGGGGCAGATGTTCTCCAGGCTGCTAAGCACCATATAGCCCCCTCAGAGGCGAAGATGGTGGGTGTGAAAGCCACTCCTTCGTGTGAACCCTGCCAGAAACATCTCAAGTTTCAGGTTTTGAAACAGCTGGTAGCTGGTTCAAACCAGCTCCATACTCAACATGGTTTAATCAGCTCAAGCTATACTTTGAAACCCCTGGTAGCTGGTTGACCAGTTAGACCTGCTCCATAGTCAACATGGTTTGACCAGCTCAAGCTATACTTTGAAATAGCTGGTAGCTGGTAATTTCAAGATGGTCATAGCTGGATTATACACCAGAGAAAGATAGTATCCAAAGCATCTTGTTCCACAGAGTACAGACATGTACCTCGACTGGGCCATTATTTCTGAGTGTGTTAGCCATGTGTGGATGTAGACCAGCTTCACCGGGGGGACATGGAGATATGTCTCCTCCTCAATCATTTCCCTTCTGAGGACTCACAGAATCACATAACTCACATCAGCTCCCCAGTGACTGTGATACTCCAATATGGAAGAGTGACCTAACTCTTCATGCATGAAGCATAAAAACGAATGCCTGCAGTTGGTGGCTATTCATCTTGTCGATATATCCTCATTTCCTTAATGTTCATGTTGTAGATCACATCCTTGTTCTTTAGCTGAAACAAGGATTTTGAACTTGAATGAATGAACAGAAATGCTGATGGTGGGAGAAGTATAAACTTAAGTGTAAAATTAAAGGTTTCTTTTACAGTATGTTCTGCTAGTAGTGGCTAAGGTATATGGTTGATGTTTCAAGCCCCGGCCAGTGTAGCCATGATAAGATCTGCCCAGCTGTTGGGCCCTTGAGCAAGGCCCTTAACCCCACCCACAGGGAATTGTCCCCTGCTTAGTCTAATCAACTGTAAGTTGCTAAATAACTCAATAGCTACATAACTGTAAACAATAACTGTAAGTCAAAAATATGTGATCTCTGTAGTTTGTACAACACTGAGAAGTATAATTCTGAAGGTATGCTTGTTTGAACAACAGCATAACATAGCCATCGGATGGACATACCTGTATGTGTAAAATATGCTAATGTTGACTGCAAAAGTGCCCGAAAACCCTCCCGAAAATACAGAATGCACACAAAAGAGTATTACCAAACAACTGTGCACAATTTCAACAACATTAACGCTAACAACTTCAAGTTTGTCAGCCTGGTCTGGAATTAGTTCCTGGCCCTGCCATGGGAGGCTTGTAAATGATCAAAGAAAACATCTCTATGGGGAAACAGTGCACATATTTATTGGGAATAGACTGTTCTCCAGAGCAAAATAAGGCAATTAGGGTCACCAAAGGGCAGTCACTTGACTATAAGGTCTGACATCTCCTCCTGAAAAATCCTGGTGCAAAATATTATTTTCCTAGTATAAATTCTTTTGGTGTGTGGACCGAAAAGTAAAGACTGAACTGAACACTGAAGAACATTGTTCCTTTTTGTACCCTTACATCAGAGAAACATGTGGTTGAAGAGTACGGTGATGATAGCACACAGTTCAAGGAAAAGAACACTTTCTGCAAATTCTGCTCATGAAAAAAGATGACTTACTTAACCCACATGTATTTATGGAATTAGCAATATTTCCCAGGATAACATTGAGCCATTAGCTGGGCCGGACAGGGATATAATGGAGGCACTCTGTCACGTTTATTTTAAAGTCTTCCTCCAAGGTTTCTGTTGTTGCTTTATTCTGATTCCACTCGCATGACGTCCAATGTCATTCGAGTGTTCAAAGCTCACCATTTACAAGATTACATTTGCATAATACATCGAGCGCGTTGACCGCATTCATGTGCGTCATGCACCCAGTTGTTCTTTTCATTCTAGGAACCTTTCCAAATGTGCATTACTGTTCACAGAGACTGCTGTCTTCAGCTCTGAAGTTTCCGGTCATGGTCGACACAGCCAGAGCTATCTTTCTAGGTGTGATTTTTCATTGGCTGAGACTGATGAACCGCCTTAATCAATCCATTTCATTTTAAGTGCATTAAGACACATAATGCTTTAAGAGGCCTGTGTAAGAGGCCTGTGTAAGAGGCCTCTATAGGAAAGCCATAGAACAAAATTATTGCGGTGCGTTGATTTCAAGAAAAATATCAACGTATAAAAGAAGGAAATCAGCACTCACCTAGAATATATTTTTGTTTTTATTCTTCAGGAGTTATTCAGGAACGAAGCGGTTGGGCAAACAAAGACAAAGTTTCGCCACGATACTGACGAAGCCAATGTGTGAAACTCTCTCTCCGTTTGCCGAAACAACTTTGTTCCTGAAGAACTCCAAAGAATAAAGATGAAAAGATGTTATAGATGAGCATGGATTTTGTGCTTTAACGACAATAATGTACTTAGCCACGTCTAAAAATAACTATTTCTTGTCAGCACTGCACTCCTTGTAACTATTCTGGAAGAACAGAAGTACAGAAATCACTTGCTTGCTGCTCAGGACCTGTAGAGTAAAGACTCAAATGTATTACTGTACAAGGCAAAGGAGGGAAGTTAATATTTATGTGTGCTGGGGACTTTTGTGAAGTGATGATGGACCAGCAATGCGTTGATAATACTCTTTCCCTTTGGCTCATTCGTGACTCTCATACCTGCTCTACCTGAAAGGTATGCAAAAATGTTCTCTCGGTTCATAAATACAAATAGAGCAGTGCAGGTGTTTTAAGACCAAACCAGTCTTTTTCTACCTAGTCTCATGATGCAGCCAGACAGACATTTCCACGGCAGTGAAGATGATTTGTGTTATTATCTTACCTGCAGAGATGGGTGAGAAAACCTCTCACTGGGGATAAAAGCCAAACGTCCATCTCCTCCATTGCTGTGTGTTGTGCTCGTTGTATGGAATGAAATTTTTTTTATTAGTATTATTATTTTATATTTTGACAGACATGGTTATCCATACACATGATAAATCACATTTAAAGATGGAAGCAGAATTCCAGAACTTTGCTGTTATGGCACTTCTGAGTAATACCAATATTTATTAATTCATTCATTCATTCATTCATTCATTCATTCAATCATCCATTCATTCATTCAGTCTCAACAGCTCCCAAATCATCTCACCTGGTGCATGCCAAATGGAAGGAAATTCAAATTATGACAGCAAAATATATATGCGACACATTTGCTATGTAATCAAGATTATGTCAATAATGTCTATGATATATTTGAGCGTCACTACTAAATTGCTAGTTTGAAATACTAATCATGAATTCTGTACCTCATTGAGCCTCTTGCGTGAACCATAAATATTTTCGATAAATGCAATCAGGCTTTCTGGAACCACAGCTATTATTTTTAGGCTAGGAGGCTTTCAGGACTACCGAGCCTTGCTAATGTGCTCTGTGCTTTGTGTTTCTGTTAAGCTTCAGGCCTATACACTCTACACTGCCAGATGGCATTATGATTTATTGTCTTTCTTTAAGATAACAATGGCTTTTGACTTGGAAAGGCAGAAAAACAGTACAGTAACTTCCTCCCGTTGGAAACGATAGCGACCGATAAATAATCAGGAGCTGAGTTTGGGCTGTAAACCAAACACTCCAGCAGCCCTCTCTGACCTCCGACAGACAGAGAGATTTATTCCCAAGGCTGAGTTTCTGAAGTCTGCGGGGCACTTCTGAAAAATAAATGACAGTAACTTTCGTTACAGCAAACAGCCTACAGAAAAACATAGACTGCAAACCTACTGACATATACCATTTGAGGTGTTTATGGCGAATGACACAAAACCTCCGGTTGGATCTAAAAAAAAACCTTCCTGCAGTTTGAAAGAAAAATAAAATTCTGTTTCTTTTTGGATTTGACCAATCATTCCCATTTTGTGATTCCAGTCTTTTGTGAAGAGTGGATATGAAGACCGCTCTATTTGGCATCCACAAAATCGATTGAAAAGGAACCACTACTATTATTGCTACTAATCCTTTTACATTAAATCCTCAAATTGTGTCCGGGATTCTATTTGAAGCCGGGCCTTGGATAATAGCCGGGGGCGTGGCCGATTCGGACAAATAAAGGCCAGCTCCCAAATACAACCCTGGGTAATATTGCCAACCAGTAGGGCTATCAATCCATGAGCACTAGAAGACATTGTTTCGATTTAACTCAATGAAATAAAAGAGCTCTTCTTAATATTT
>NC_083766.1:24275896-24398396 GCF_963514075.1 Conger conger | reverse complement strand
ATTTCATTTCCAAACGTCAGCAAAGTGCACCTGGGAGAACGTTGAAATTGCACTTCTGCAAATTCTGAGGCAGGAATTTGTCCTGAGACTGAGAAGCCCTGTAACCCTGTTTGATTGCTAAGTACCTTTGTGTGTGTTTGATCTGTGTATTCCCGGCGTAAGTGAATTTGAATGGTTCATGCACAGGGTAAAGAGGCCATTTTGGCTCCTGTAAAGGTGTACAGTGACCTCGGGGCTTTGTTAAAGGAGGAGCAGCTATTGAAGCAGGACGGAGGCTAATGGCTTCCATGTAATCCCCTCTTTATTTTAAAGACTCGCTTCACAAAAGAGATTGTATTACGTGCCACGTGTGGAAATATAAAAATAACATAAAACTAAATGCACCATTGTGTACTCAGCAATTATTTTACTTGGAATGTAAACCTGTGAAAGAGACGTGGCTCTGATTTCTAATTCGATTGTCCTGCCTAATCCTGTCCAAATTAACAGAAATGCTGCCTTGGCAACCTCGCCTCCTCTTTCCTTCAGACATAATCTCCCTCCCCTCTCTGTTTCTCTCGCTTACTCTCTCTTTCTCAGCGCTTGTGCAGTAGTACTAAGCAGTTCACAACAGTTTCAGAAACATAGAGAACCCGTCAAGGACTTGAGAAGAGACCTTGTCCCAGAGTATGGGACACCAGGCACATCCAAATACTGGATGCCTTCTGGGCTGAGCAGTCCAGCTGGGCATCCAAATACGTGCTTCATAAGGTTCTTACTGTAATTCCGTGCTTAACCTTACATTGCAGTGCTGTGTTATTGTCTGAAATATGCGTACGCATTCTCATATGTTTTCGAACGGCACCCAAATCCAAAATAGCCTCCTCGACAGTGTCCTGGCATGAACCACGCCGGTACTGTAAGGCGCTATTGAGTTTCAGCTTCAAGTGGCGTGTGACTCAGTCAGCAGGCGCGGCTCCACCGGCGAAGCAGTGTCAAATGGCCGCCTTCACCGGGCCAACGGGCGTCTGGAGCCCCCGTCACACGGGCGGGCGTCTGAAGCCCCCAGAAAACATTTTACAACCGGCAGCGCGGAACAACCTCGTTAACGACCCGGCTTTGGTCCGGCGTCAGCGTCTTTGGCAGAGATCGCTGAGGGTTAGTCATCTTCTCCTTTTCACTCTCCACTGGTCACGATGGTCACTCCCTCAAAGTAAGACAAGATACGATTCTTTACCAGCCGAAATGGAGGATCATAGGAAATTAACATGAATCGCTTGAACAACAAATCTTAGTCTAACCATATAGTATCTTCCACAAATCCCATCTGAAATGAATAGCATTTTGTGACTATTCACACCGCCGTTTTGATACAATGATGACAGATCTTCTTTGCGGTGTTCTTCACAGCTCTTAGAGGTAATATTTCAGAAGAGACTTTCCTGAAATTCTAATCTTACACATACAAAAAACTGCAACCCCCCCGCAAAAAACGATTTCCTTTTTTCTTCCCCCACACAACATTATGGTTCAAGCTATAGTTTGAAATGAGAATTTCAGATCTTACGCTTAAGAGTTTCTACTTTTTTCCTTTAATCTATTCCTCAGACAAAATAATGGTTCAAACACTGAGCTGGATAATATCGTTTAAGCCCATGTAACAAGTTGTATACAATTTAATCATACCTGTCCCAAGTAAAATCACCTTCCCGACTTATCTATCAATCAATAGACAAAGAATGATTAAATGAATCAACCAGGTAAAATGGCTGGAAATACCTACTCTATGTCACTCGAACAGAATCTAGAGGTTCTGTTAGCTTGAGTCGAGCCCATACACGGAGTTTCACGTAAGCCTGCTGAAATAAACTTTGTAAAGTTTGTTTTCTGGAAAGTAGCTCTATTTATTAGTGCTTAATAAAAAAGAAGGTGACTTCACACATTTGAATTGTGCTCAGGTGAAGGAAAGTAGAGCTACAGCTCTCTTCCCTGGGGTATCCCACGATGCTACACTGAAGCTCAGAAGCTGCAGGCTAGCAGGCTTGCCACACTGTGTGATAATTATGCTGTTAGCATTACGTTAGCGGACGTAGCCCACTAAAGCCTCCCCAATGTGTCCACGAGGCATTGTGTGTTTGCCGTGCAGTAACTCAGGCAAAGGGACTCACATGTTTTCAGACGGATGCTTTGTGAACTAAACAGTCTTGCCTACGAGTCCCGCTCGAGATTTGAAGCCGCAATCTTTCAAAACCCAATTCTGTATCTTTCCCTACATGAGAGTATTATTGAGTTTTTTTCCGCATGAATTATGCACACATACACGTCTGTCATGTGTAAAACCCGTTTGTGTATGTGTGTGCGCCCATGATAGAGGTGTGCCAAATCATTCCTATAAGCATGCGATTATGCATGTGTACATGCATGATTGATCAATGCCATTAACATGTGTATGGGTGTGTATGCTATACATAAACATCTGTTTGTATGTGCGAATGTATGATTCACACTGCAGTCAAACACATGCCAATAAACATGGGATGATATTGTGTGCAAGTGTTATATTCCTGGACAGCTCGCTATGTGGAAGCAGCATTGTGTCAGTAAATACTACTACTACTGCTGCTACTGCTACTGCTACTACTACTACTGCTGTTACTACTACTACTACTGCTACTACTGCTGTTACTACTACTACTACTGCAAACTACTACTACTACTACTATAATAATAATAATAGATTTAATTGTGCTTTCATTAATCGCTGTGAGTTGGAAGAACAACTGACTTTAATATCCATCACTGTCCAGTACCCATCTCACTTATGCAATGGTGGCCATTTTGCACCAAAAAACTCCATATATCAGCTGATGTTGTGAAGGAAGAATCCATTTGCCATATTTAACTCGTGGGATTTCTTGATTTCTTGGAGAGACCCGCCTAGGGGTTTGACCCGGGCAGGGCGACATTATTAACCTCTTACATCTCCTCAGCTGTTGGGTTATATTATAATGCTGGCCCAGGCACCCTCAGTGCCTGATGTTGCCTCTGCTCACCCAAACAGGAGAGGGTACAGAGTGTACCCACAATGTTCTCAGTCTGCGTCTCGCATTTCAAACAAGGCTTAATTCACTCAGGCCTCCAAAATATTCATTATTGCCACTGCACTGCCAAATGTTTGGTCTGTTTTGAAATAAGTACTACCCGGCTATGTATATTTAGGCATAGCTGTGATACTTCAGATCATATGAAGCTGGTAGGGGATCATTGCCCTGTTAATCAGTAGTGCCCCTCTTCTGACTGTGACGGCACTGACCCAGAAGTGAAGAGCTACTTCCATCCTCTCAAAGGCCATGTGTCCGTCGCATTGTCTTTTCCTGTCAGGTACAGTACTTTATGTTTTCAGCGTGCTAACACGTCTTTAAAATGCGATTATCAATATGTCCAGTCTTAGAATACGCACCTGAAAGGAGCAAACTTTCTGCAGAACATCTGGACTTAATAACCATCACTACCATAAAATCCCTAGTGCTTAACTCCCCTTTACCCCTCCACTTCTCACATTCTAAAACTGTATTTTCTGCCCCAGTGCGGAAGGCCTCCTTTTGCTCGGGCGGTAAGAGCCCTTGTTTGGCAGTCGGAAGGTCGCTGGTTTGATTACCTCGCCATGGGTGTGTAAAATCATCCCTGAACAAGACACCCAACCCCCGATATCTCCTGACGAGCTGGTCAGTGCATTGCATGGTAGACTGTTTCCATTGGTGTGTGAATTGAATTGATAAAGTATTACTGAACATTTAAGGTCTTTAAAAACGAATGTGATTTTCATTGATTCATAGGCTTTCATTTTCTATGCACTCTGGGAGATGGATAGAACTATGAGAGGCATGAACCCCCCCCCGCAACTACATTGTGAGAACATTTTCTGTTAGCTGGGTTTACGATGCAGTCATTTTACCCACTCGCAGAGCCTGGATTGCTGTTTAATTAAACTGCGGAAATTAAACGGCGGAAATAATCACCAAGCATGATTAACCATGACATTCTGATGTACGATGGCACAATAACGATAATGCATTGGATTTGGCTAATTAAATTACACTGAGAGCGAGTCCGAGATTAACCAGTGTAAATATTGCAATATGTTAATTGGAAGTGGCTCTGTAAAAGGTATTTAATTGCGCTGTCGCCAGCTGATTGTAAACGGAATAGATTGTCAACAAAATGGCCGCTTTCATCCTGTGGAGGATGGAGATGGCATGAAACTACACAAGTAGAGACCTCATGCAGTATCCCTGTTTGTTGACAGCTTAACACTATTTATAGTGGGGCGGTAGCTCTCATCTTACTTGTTATTGTGTAACAAGAATGACTTGAATGACAAGAATGAATGTTACTGTCCGTATATAAATAAATAAATATATATATATATATATATATATATATATATATATATTTATAGATGGACAATATATATATAGTATATATAATAATAGGCTGCTACTACAAAAGAAAATAGATGTGTGTAAGCGCTCTCTCTCACACACAAACACACACACCCCACACCCATACACCTACACACACACACACACTCACATACAGTACACACTCAGATCAGCACATAGTTTTCTTAGTAACATTTCTCAAGTCACTTTCGTGTGAGAAAAATGCACCACGAACACGTATTTTGCAGAAAACACCTAAAACATTTTAAAAAGAGCGCAGCAATAGGCTTCCAATCAGGGGATCATCTGGTTACAGTGGACTGGATTTAAACTTCGCAGTCCATTATGTGTGAAATGGTGCGTCAAATCGAGTTGGGCTAAACCGGAATGGCTCGTGCGTCAGCCGGCCGGCCCGGCCTCTCCACTTTGCCGTGCCCGTTGATATAAACTTGTTTATTCGGCTCTGAGCGGCGGAGATTACAGGAGCGCTCTTCATTTCATCTTATCCTCCCTCTGCGGGTTCGCAGCCCGATTCGTCCGTGCCGTCTGCCCTGCGCTGCGTCCACAGCTGCAGGATGGCGGTTATTCTCTGTGAGTTATGCTCACAAGCCTTGCGCTGGTCATTAAGCCGGTCCGTTCATCCCGTCTGTACGTTGTGAACGAAAGCCGGGGGGGTATTATACGTACGAAACATTAGTTCACCTTAGTTCAGCAGAATCCTGATTTTTTAATTTTCTATGGAGGCGGGCGTCGGGTTGTTTACATTACGTTATATGAACGGCATTTGGCAGACGCTCTTATCCAGAGCGACGTACAACAAAGTGCATACCCATAACCAGGGATAAGTGCGCTGGAAGACCCTAGAGGGAAGTACCATTTCAACTGCTACCTGTACAAGAAAGATAAGGACCAGGGCCGATTTGAATGTTTTTTTTTTTTTTAAACGAACAAATAAACAAACAAACAAAGCAAAGGTGACCAGGGTTGTGTTGTCGTTTCCCAGACGAATCAGGTTGCAGTCGGTATACAGGGGCTATAAGGCCACAGTGTGCTTCAGGCTTGGGCACCACACTGACCTGCTCGACTGACCTGCTTGACTCAGTGCCAGCGTGTAATCATCTCAAATATCGGCCGTCCTGTATCAAATGCATTTCACCGTAGTTGGCAGATGTTTGAAATGTACAGTAAATTGATACCGGGTGCAGTGGTAGGCAAAAAGAGGGAAGTTTTGACAATTTGTCTGGCACCTTAGTAGCAGGCAGGCTCATCTTAAATGTATTGTACTTAATGTGTTTTGTAGGCTTAGAAAGCCTGTAGCCCCGTCTGCACGTGAGTATATTTTTTCCTGCACTCAGTAATCTGGTCATTGCTGGCTGTATGAGAGACTCAAAATACAAGTCACAACACGGCCAATTAAAGGGAGCTTTAGCATGACCTCTTGGGGAGCTTAGTTAATCAATCTCTCCTCAGTCAATACGTTTGCCCCTTTATCCCTGTAAGGTGTGAGGTCACAAATATGTGATTAAAATGTTCTTAGCTGAGAATTCCACTGCTGATGTCACAATCGCTACTGCTAATTGAAAGCAAGAGTTCTAGAACACCGACTGTGAAAAAAAAAACATTCCAAAAAATCCTCTCTTCAAAGGGTTTCATTTCCTTCCCTCCCCTGCCTGCCTCTTCAGTTTTTCTCAGGTCTGCTGTTCAGGGGGACATTGTCTCCCCCTGGGCACCCCTGCAGGGGAATGCCCCCAGGAGCTGGGGCCACTGCCAGTCTTGTTCATTGTAATCATATCAGCTGTGTGTCAGCTCATAAAAATAGTTTATTGACATGAATATCTGCCTACATTTAAAGCCATAAATGTAACAATTAAACTGATGACAGGAATAGTCTGATGAAGAGGATCGTACCACTTTATTCCATGGATTCGCTGCATACTCAGATTCGGATTGGTCAATGGTAAAAAAAAAAAACACAGTGAAAGGCTATGGAGAGGGCGGCACAACAAATATAAAAAAGTCACCTGATGAACATTATTTATTGGCCTTGGCTAAGGCCACAACCTGACACATGAAACATGATGCTGAAAAAAGACCAGCAGCTAGGAAGGTACTTAAAAAAATTAAGATATTTCTGGAAAAATAAACAAAACAAAAACAAAATGCAAGTGTATAGTGCAATTAACTACGTAAAATCAAAAGAAACGACTTTGTTTGTGGTTGCTTGGATACTAAAAGCTGTTGTTGTTTGTTATAAGTATGTTGGTGGCGGAAGCAAGGGATGTACAATTATGTATGATAAATTTAATAAAATTCAAACATGATTTACTCACAGATAATACATGTCTGGGGCAAGAAGCCAAGGAACAAGCAAGATGACATAGCAAGGTTGTGAATTGTTTGAGAATAAAATAAGCCCCTTCTGCGTGATTAAGTCTCTCTGCTTTCACCCTGTCGAAGCTCACTCTGGAACGAGTGTCTCGCTCCCCCGCATTACGATGGGAACCACGCGCTGGAATACTAATGAGCGCTACAATCAGCCTCGGAAGCTTTCTTTTTGGCTCCAATGATAGATACCGGTAATTAACCACAACACTAAATATGGGGAGAACATTCACAATTGGAAGAACACTCAAGAAGAAGACAAGGGACACCCATTTGGCAGGTTGGCAGGTCAGAAGAACAGGAAATAGAAAAAGAAGCATCTTTATTTTGAAAGTGCACTCGTACAGTAAACACAGGTTTAATTACACCAATCGGGCCCATCTGCCGGCATGCCTCAGCCGGGAGGAGTTTTAAGGGGGCTGGTGGCAGCGAGGCTCAGAGTGGATTTTTACTTATTAGTCTCTTGCGGAAAAAATACAGAAGTTGTTGCCATAGTGGGGGGAGTTCCCGTTTAGTTCGGTTTTGTTGTGAAATCTCTTTCTTGCGGTCTTTATGATCTTTAGCCTTTTCTCGTTTTTCTCGTCTCTCTTCTCCTTTTCTTTCCTTGTGACTTGTGGGGGTTGATGGTTTTCTTCACAGCTGTCACGGGCCTTGGTGATGCAACTGAAGAACTCAACCCTTATTTTGTGACAAGCTCACTATATCCTACATTACCTTACTTGTTCCTCGGCTGCTTGGTCAAGAAATCCATTATCCGCCAGTAAATCATGTTTAAATAGATTTTATCGTGCATATTTGTACATTTCTTGCTTCTGCCATGAGCATAGTTCCAACAAACAACAACAGCTTTTAGTATCCTAGCAACCGAAAACAAGGTAGGTTTTTGATTCACTTTGCGACGCAAGTCGCGCTTCAAACCACAATAGTAGGCCACTGGCTCCGTTAAAGCGCACCCAGATAAGGACAGCGTCGCATTGAGGGATAGATTGAATTCTAGCCACAGTAAACACGGGGCAAAGAGGACGGGAGAATGAGCGGGAGAGAAAAGTTGATAACCAGGCAGCTGTGCTTGTATAGCTGAATGCGGGCCCCGTTATGTGGCGGGGCCGTCTCTGGTGCTCCAGCGTTGACCTGCTTGGAAGCAGAATGAATGATTAACCGGAGCCTGCCGGTGTGTCGCCCGGGTTTTGGGACTCCTGCCACGGCACGGGCTCATTTAGCCTCATTCTGTAATCCTGTCCTGAGTGGGGGTGGATGAGAAGGCCTAGTCCCCCTCCTTTCCTCGCCCTCATCTAGAGCACGGTGAGAGACAAGGAGAGGAGGAAATTAGAGAAGATAAACATATATATTTAACCATTTGAAGCGTATAGCTTTTCTTTTGGCGGGTTGTTGTTTTTTCAGAATTCTAAGTCAGTGTTTTGGAACTCCACTGTGGTGATTGTTACATCGGCATTAGAATGTTGAGTTAAGAACATTCTTAATCATAAACTTCTGATCTTACTATGCACCATCGTTCCCCAGTCTGCATCATTCTCCATTAGCTCTACGGACAGCTCATGATCCTCCCTCGTCTGCGGAAGTCAATGCATCGCGCCTGGCGGTCAGTCAGTCATGCAGCCACACTGAACCTCCTGCAGACTCCAACATTTCAGAGCTGCCCAACTATTCCTGGAGATGTACCATCCTGTAGGTTTTCACTCCAACCCTAACAAAGCACAGCTAGAGATCTGAACCTAAGTTTCTAATTAATAGAATCAGGTGTGCCAAAGTATTGTTGTAATGTAAATGTACAGGAGGGTAGATCTACAGGAACGGGGTTGGGCAGCCCTGCTCTAGCTGTTGAATGAGGTGTGCTCTGTTAGAGTTGGAGTGAAAACGCACAGGAACCCTGCGTTAGCTGATCTGCTGCAAACACCTGCTGCTGTTCCCAGCACTGAATAATATAGTGCCTGTAAAGCACATGTTGAGCTTCAAGTGCGCTACCTCAAGTGAACTCAGCGCACAAGATCTGAAATCCATCTAGGTCTCTCGGCTGATTATAAGGGAAAAGGAGGCCAATAAGACTGCAAATGTGAAAATGTTATGCTTTGTCCGATTTGATTAAAGTCAGCTTTCCATGTGTTGGGGAAAGTGGAAAGTGTGCAGTTTGTACAACCAAAAGCTGAGAGAAGGGTCGTCTCCTTATAGAAAGGTCACTGGAACCCGGCCAGTGAAACTCTTTATATAACGCTGTTTACAGATGCTATGCTATCTTCAGCTCATCGACCTTCATTTATATGCTTTTGGTTTCAGATAAATAAACCAAGTACCAGTGGTAAGCAAGCTCCGCTGTTGTGTGAACTTTCAGAATTTCAGTCTGTGATCGTTGACCTGCTGATTTGATTTCGTGGGCGGAAAACTGCTTTCTTGTCCTTGCTCCTGCAATTGTCCAGCTGTATGATTGTAATATCTTTTATGAAAATATAATGCTTCAAAAATGTGCTTCAGAATAAGACTGCACTCTCAGCAGATCCTGAGAATATGGCCGTGAGGAAGGCACAGAAGCATTTATGTTCCTACTTTTGCTCTTCAAAAGCTGTCTTACACCTGCTTTAACCCTATGAGACCAACTGGGTCAGCAGTGGACAAAGACCGAAGGACCTTAACTGAACATTCTAACGCTGATGTAACAATCACCACTGGTAGTTGAACAGAACACTACACTTAGTTCTAGAACACTGACTTTAGAGTTAGGAAGTTAGTTTAGAATGTTGAAAAATCATTCCAAAAAACCCTCCTTTAGAAAACGGCAAAAAAAAAAACAGGAAAGGTTAAAAACATGCACTGCATAACAAGCTGGAGCAACGTGACTTTGTGGAGAAAAACGGGAAGGAGAATTAGATAAAGGATTTACTTGTTGGGGTTGATGCAGATCTTGCCAATCATTCAATTTACAGGAAGAAGGGGGATGACTGCTAATCCAATGCCGCCATTCACTGCAACGTCACGTTTGCAATTAAGCCCACGGATCAGCCTGCCCACTGAGTGTGCGGCCACTTAACGGCCGAACGGGGTGTACTTGTGCCAATTATTTCCGATGTTCTGAATTTTGAGAACAGTGAATCATAACATCAAAGTTGTTCCTTTGTTTTCCTACTCATAAGCACAGAATTTGGGCCGTCTGTCTTTAAAAGGGCTCCTGCCTTGCTGCAATTACGCTCACAACCTGAGGCTCTCTGGTTTAATGCGTGAACCGCGGTTCTGCGGAAGGCCTGAAACGCAGATCACTGATGGACCGTAATTGGGTACACTTAAAGAGCCTCCACTCGGCCAAATGAAATCCCTGGATTGTGAAAAAACTGGCTGTTCAGACAGCTTCCCGCATTCATATCAATGTATCTGCTCCATTATCCGATGGTCCTCGTTGAATATTTTCACTCTGTGCAGAAAAAACCCCCAAGAAAAACAGCAGTGATATGTACCAGGTTCTGGCACCTGTCACTAAAGTCGGCAGTAATGTTGTTCCCCCATGTAGTTTTTTCACATATTATTTTCTTAATATAGTGGCTGAGTGCTTGTGAACTGTATTGGGGTATATTAGGCATGTGTGGGGTTTGTTATCAGCCAACAAGAAGCTGTGAAATAAATTACAGAAAGAATTATAAAAAAAGAAGAAAATAAATCAGTTCTTGTGGTGTAAATACGTAACCAATCAGCAGAAAAATGTGTTTCTTTCCCAGCTTCAACTGGTTTTTCACTGTGGCAGCTGCATGTTAGATGCATGTTGGACGGCCTGTAGCTTAGTGGTTAAGGTACATGACTGGGACCCGCAAGGTCGGTAGTTTGTATAGCCACAATAAGATCCGCACAGCTGTTGCTCCAGGGGAGGATTGTCTCCTGCTTAGTCTAATCAACTGTACATCACTCTGGATCTATCTTGTTGGCAGACAGGTTTCCATCTTGCTGATGCAGATGTGGTGTTTATGGAAAGAGAGAGAAGACCATTGTTGCTGATCACACGCTGTTCAGTTCTGCGACTACAGTTGCAGATCTGGTATTTATGAAAATCCCACTGCCCACACAACCCCAAAAGGCTGCTGTTGCTGATCGCATGCTGTTCATTGTGATGAAACTCCTGTTTTTAATCCCAAAACTCCTCACACATTCTCATCCTTCTTCTCCTACTTCTATTCCAAGACACCTCTAAATTCACTGCATGTTTTATGTTTTTAAGAAAGCATTTTATGTTTTTTAGACTCAGAAGAATGTTTTCTACTTGAGTGAAAAAAACAAGATTTTAGATTTTATATCCCAAGACTAAGACTTGTTAAGGCAGACAGTTTTGTTGACCTTTTGGCAGACTTCAACCCAGAATGCACTGCATTTCATGGACACAAGATTATGTAAGATTTAGCATTCTTTTTTCTTCGAGGGCAATCCAGTTCAGAGTTGCTAAATTTAATTAGCTCAATCATCTCTTGAACTGACATTTGTACGTAATAGCGCTGCAAGTGTATCCTAGAGATTTTACTGCCCTCAAGAAAAGGAGTGAGTAAACTGTACTTTGAAGAGCTGTCAGGAAAGGAAAACTAGGGTAATTTGTGGGAACACAAGCCAGCGCACAGACGGCCCTGCAGGACCGATGCTGGGTGGCCCTGTGCTAAACGATGGTGTCAGATGCTGAGGAGTGATCGCTCTTTGTGTCCCACACTCACTTTCACGCCCTTTCCTTCCGCCTCTATCTTCTCACTCATGCGTGCACGCACAAACACACGCACACACGTACACACACTCGCACGCACACACACGCACACATGTACACACACTCGCACGCACACATATGCCATACACACACAGTCAAACCACACACGCTTGCATACCACACACACGCACACACATACGCACACACGCATACACACAGTCAAACCACACACACATACACACACAAGTACACACACTCGCACGCACACACATGCCATACACACACAGTCAAACCACACACGCATGCATACCACACACACACACACACACACACATTCGCACACACACATAGACATACACACATGCACTCACACGCACACGTAGTCAATGTCAAGCCACACACACTGTCAAACCGGATAGGAAGAGACTTGTCACCATGGTGTTCTGAACTATATTTGAGCATACGATAAAAAAAGGGGGTGGGACCAGTAGATAACCACAACACCACTCCTGAAAATATTCACATAATACAAGAGATCAGATAAGGGCTGACTGCTTTACAAACATATTCCAACTAAGACATACAGAGTTACTCCCCAAGAGTATTTGATTGCATTATATTTTTTAAATCAATATAACAAGAGCCAGCCTTTGACTATATGAATATAATTTGGAGGAATTACCGTAAATCCTCAAATTGTGTCCGGGGTCATTTATTTACTTAGGCTACACAAAGCACAGGCCTTTATTTGGGGCAGGCTTGTATTCAAGGCAGGCCTTTATTTCTTATTTGGCTTCTGTTGTAGAATTTTATTCTTAGAAATAAAGTAAAAGGCTACACTTAAAGTGGGCCAACACTGTTCAACACTTCCTGTAACCGTTCAGAAATCAATTAGTGTAGGCTAATCAGGAAACACTGTTTGGTAAATCATAGTGTCAGTCTTAACAGACTTAGTTTATTGCAAATATTCTCAAACACAATAAATCACATGCACGTCCAGAATCCATAAAATAACAACTTGCCAGACACGCCTTCATGAACAATAACAAATTAGCGTAGATAACAGCAAGTTAAGGATCTTTTTTTCCTAAAGACGTGCATTTCGTTTGGAGCAGCATACCGGTAGGCTATCAAAAGATTTTCGCTTTGGTTTGGGATTTAATTTACTTTTGGACTGTTTGATTCTATTGCTAAATGTTGGGACTGATGGGCACTGAAATCTGGGGGGTATTTGATGGTTCACTGTTAAGTTTTATGTAGTTGAAAGAGTGTCGGAATTTCCACCCGTCTGTTTATTGCGAGCCAAGGCAGCCGCTTTCATTCATTCATGGAAACCTTATTGCGTAGCCAAGTAGCCTAAATTGAGTTAATTTTTAATTTTGCCTGATTTACTTTTTATTAAATTTGTAGGCTGGAATGCCTCGCGGCAACAATTGTGTTTAAATGTATACTGCTTCAGCCTTTGCCAAGCTACTTAGAAGGGGGTGGCAAGCGACTGAGAGCAATGTGTAGGACAACAACTTTTCATTGGCAACAGTATTAAACCAACCAACAATATAAAATATTAAGAAGAGCTCTTTTATTTCATTGAGTTAAATCGAAACAATGTCTTCTAGTGCTCATGGATTGATAGCCCTACTGGTTGGCAATATTACCCCGGCTTGTATTTGGGGGCCGGCTTTTATTTGTCCGAATCGGCCACGCCCCCGGCTATTATCCGAGGCCCGGCTTCAAATAGAATCCCGGACACAATTTGAGGATTTACTGTATGCTTTGTTTTCAGTTTGTTGAATTACTGATCATTTAATAATTTGTGCACTGTTTTCGTTCACACAGCCTCAAATGTACAGTACAGATGTGACATATACAATATTTGCATTGTACTGTGAAGCAGCAGAAAACTACACCTATGATTGTATGCCAGTATGTATGCATACATTCATACACATAAAGAATGACTCAGCCATCTTGTTTCCTCCAGTTTCCATACTTTTCCATTGCTGTTCTCAAGCTTGTATGGCACATAATATGTGAGAAAAAAGCTGCATTAAAACTGCAAGCCAGCTGTATCAACAGCTGTCATGTAAGCAGAGAGAGAACAACAGGCAATCTCAGCAATCTTTCTCTCTCTCTTTTTTCTCTCTCTCTCTCTCTCTCTCTCTCTCTCTCTCATTCAGTGCAAAAACCCCAAAATAAGTCAATCCTAAAACGCAATTTATTCAATTTACTCATATTTAGACTGAAAGGACTCGTTTCACAGACAAAAATTAAACCTAGTCCTGGACTAAATTTTCAATTCAAAATCAGTTTTGAATTTAGCCAAGGACTGAGCTTAATCTGTGTCTGTGAAACTGGCCCACAGTCTTATCTCTATTTTTTGCTAAATAAGAGAAAATGTGGTGAGACAGTTTGACTCATTCCAAAATGTGCCAATGGGGTAAGATTTCACTTGGGGGTGTGGGGCGATACTTCAGCCCTCTACAGTGCAGGGCACAGACACCCCCGACCCCAGCCCAGCTCTGCGCTGCAGCAGCTGGTTGCTAGGAGCCCTGTTCCAGGGCTTATTTTATAAACGGTCATGCTTCCCCAGCTGTCTGAGATTCCAGCCCCCCTTGGTGGAGGAGCAGCCAGGTCAGGGACCTTGTCAGACCTGATGCAGTCTGACTTCGTTGAGCCACCCAGCGATAGTCTGGCTCCTTCGCCTCAACATCCTGCCGATTTGTCTCACATTCCAGCAGCATGAAAACCTCCTCTTCTCGAGCTATAGTTTCACCGGGAAGACTTCCACTGCAAAAGCCGAAAAATCAACGACCGGTTTTGTTTTGTATCGAGACATTGTTGGTTTTATGTTAATACGGTGATTTTTTTTTGCAGTGTGGAAAATACCACGAGTGGCATTTCAGTCACGGCGCATCACCCGCTATTCTTCACCTGTCTCTCAGGCGGCGATCCCATTAGCGATTACGCGCACTGAGTGCTGCCTCCGACCGAGCCGCAGGCATTCTGCGGGGACGGGACGTGACGTATGGCGGATGAGTAAATCACCGCGCTCCTAAAGGAGGGTTTTTATTATGCCCTTGGCATGATGGTGAAGACGGCTTAGCGCTCTCCCGATAGCATCTCCGTTTGGAGCGGCTCGTCTTTCTCACTCCTCCCTCTGCACGTCACTGCGTGTCGGAGCAGTGGATGTGAACAGCGTTCCTGGCAGCTTTCCCGCCTTCATCTCGACATTCCGGGGAATGCCGTGCTTCAGGGGGCGCGGGCAGAACTCGGAATGTGGTCGCATATTCCAAACGTTACCCTGGTTCCCCACAATTTGATTCAATAGAATAGAATAGAATAGAATAGAATAGAATAGAATAGAATAGGACAGAATAGCATTTTCAGATTTGTACACCTTTGTAAATTCATATTATTTTGGCGGGCCTCTTAGCTGCAAAAAAACAATGATAGCCCTAAGATGGAAATTCCCACAATCACTATCAGACCATCAATGGAGTATACAATTGTTATGCCGGGGGGAACAGAAGAACCAAAAGCAAACGGAGGGGCAGACAGAGCGGAGTCAAAAAACAGGCCAAGGTCAAAAACCAGGGGGTCAGTCCAACAAGGCAGAGGTACCGATATCCACAACAACCAAAGAAGAGTCCAGGGAAGCAGGCAGGGGTTAAAACAGGAAATCCAGATAAACAAGGGCAAGGACTCAGGAACAAGGGCAAGGGCAAGGAAACAAGGAGGCTAGAACTGGGGGAAGGAATAAAGGGCTCAGGACAAGAAAACAGGACAAGACGAACTAGCAGCGTGCAAGAGAAAAGGACAGGTATAAATACACAGGGGAATGAGACAAACTAGGCGGGGCATGGGAGTGAGGGCGGTCTAACAAATAAACATCAGGTGAGACACATGAAAGGGTAATTGGACAATAACGAGGGGGAAACGAAAACGCGGACTGGATTCACAGACACACATGTGAAGACACACATGTAATACAAACGGCTCCAGATTAGAGAGTAGACAATTGCAGAGAATCAGGAGATGCAGAGATACGGAGAGACAGGTGCAAATACTTCGCTGAAACTAAGCAAGTAATCAGTGATAGAATAGGGAGGCGGAGTTACAGAACAGAATTGAAACTGGAGAGTTAGTAAGTTAGTTAAGTGATTTAAATTGCAGATACCCAAAACTAATGAATGTTAGTTTGTTAGTTTGACAAACATATTAGTGTGTTAGTATAATTAGTACTGTACAAATTCTATGTTAGTTGGGGTTAGTATATTAGTGCTATGTACAAACATGAAATGGAGAGAAAGCAGGAAGTAAGGAATGCAAGATTGGAAGGAAGGTTGAACCCCGGAACTACCGTAAACACCCGAATAGTCGTCACGCAGACAGGGGAGTGACTGGGCTAGTAAACATTCAGACTCAGACATCACAGGGGAAGGCGAGTGCAAAGACTAATGACTAATAAACAGAACACCATAATAATAAATTACAAGAATAATGATAATAAACAATGATAAACTAACACAGGACAGAACACAGGAACATAACAACAATTTCTTGACATTGTTCATAAGGAGCAGTCAACAGCACACAGTCATTGCGGAGGGAAACATTTTTATTCTGAAAAGTCTTGCGACTAAACTTAAAGCACGGATACAATGAACATGACATTTTACAGGGTCTATATTTCTGAGGGGGAGGGTTTATGTAATCAATGTTTTCATATAGTTTAACTGTATTATGCGATTCAATAAAAGCTTGATCGCAAAACAACAAAATATTAGCATTTGTTTTCCCCCATTGTAATAAAAAAAAAATCTCGTTTCATGTTTTTTACAGATAAATGAACTCAAGTGCCGCCTCTTTTTCTCAATTCAAGCACAATTTAGTAAATTAAACAATGGCATTTATTGTTTGACCTTTGAACAAGCTGTGATGCTCATCAAAAGGAAAAAGGAAAGTAAATAAACAAATAAAATTAATTGCTGTGGGAAGTGAATGGAATTGCCGCTGTTCTTTAATATTTACTGTTTTAGCAGTTTTACTATTGATGTTTGTTACACAATCTTTTTCATGCATTTCATTGCCTGATTGAGTCAGCTCAACATGAATGTATGCATTGCATTTTACACAGACATGTTCCCCAATGTCTCACACTGCGGCGCCTTACCACACAGACAGGACATGGACAAATGAGGGAAAGATGATACCAGTTACATCACACTTTACAATAAGCTTAATGAATTATGGAAACCCTACTGTAAGGGACATTGGCATTAACAAATGTAGTTGTAAACATGAATTAATGATGCACAAATACATTAATTAAGCATGAAATTAACTTTTCATTAGTTACTGAAATGCATTTGTTACAGATGATATTACATGATATTACATTACATGATATTTATACATTAGACAACCATAGGATGCACTTATAATTAGTTAACCAATAACAACCAATAACTGACCTTTTCCTTTCTATATGAATTGGCAATAACTAATGTTGTTAACACAAATACATTAACAGAGCTGTACAGATTAACTTTTCAGTAGTAGTTAATAACAACATTAGTTAATGTCAATTCATTTAACATTTTTGTGACTGCTTAATACATGCTGGATAACTGTGTAGTGCAGGGCACTATGCCATGTCAGGTATCATGCATATCATGTATATTTTACAAAGATTGAAGCACATTATGAAACTGACACACTGCTTTGTTTGGCCCTAGCAGGCTGAGACTGCATAGCAAGCAAAGCCCACCCACACCCTGACTGTCAGGATTCGGGACAGAGGAACAAAACCAAGTTCAAAACGAAGAAGGGCAGGCTAAGGTATCAAAACAAAAACCAAGAGTCCAAAAAACCAGGCAGATGTCAGAACCAGAAAATCCCGGAGCAGAACAGACAGGAGCAGAACAGATACAGGGCACAGGGCACAGGGCACAGGTACGGGGAAGCTAGAACTAGGGTGGGGAACAGAATACAGAAAGACAATCTAGCAACTAGAAACTGAAAAGTACAGGTAAAAATTGATTGACAGACAAAGAGAAACAGGTAAACTGAATGACAAGAGACAGGAAGGAAGTGCATATAAGGAGTGGGGAGGCGGAGACACAAAATGAAACACAGGTGGAAGAAATGAATGAGCCAATGAAACTGGAAACAGACTATGGTGGTCACAGAGGGAAACAAGAGGCGAAAACACTAGGGACAGAAAATCAGGAAACAGAAAACACAGAACCTGGTACTGACAGATACTCCTGATACATATCTTCTATAAACTGTTCAGCAATTACGGTACATTGGCCAAGACAAACCGAATGAAACATTTCGTTTTACTCACAAATTATTGTGCAAATATTTGTACATTGCCATTGACTATAGTCATGCAACGATTTTGAGTCTAGGCATTTCAAACCATGGAAACTGGAAAATTATTCCTTGACTCCTTCAGAGGTAATTGAGCTGAAGTAGAAAATTGTGGATTGCCCATTATAATACCATGCAAAGAAACTATGAACATAAACACCATGGGAAAACCATACATTTTTGCATATCTGCAGGGATACTCACCATCTTAAAATAAAAATTTATTATTAAACTGTCAGTATTGTTACAATTCAAAAATTTGAGCATGGAAGATATTCATGCTTGTGTCCTATAGTTATATTTAGTTATTTTATGAAATAAACGTTTGAAGGAATAATAAAAAATAAAAAAATTCTGTTGTCTGTATAATTATTATTCAGATGACTAATCTCTCGCTGGCTTGGTTGGGGTCAGTGGGGGAGAAACGTTCCTAAACTTCCACAGGGCTTGTGTCTCGAGACACCGTGACACACAGCAGAGAGGAGCGAAGCAGGCCCGGTCGAGAGCGCTGCGTTGCTCGGCAACCGTACGTTAAAAAACGGTTCAGATGGCTTAAATAAACGGATATCGTTCCTCTGCATACGCCGTGCCCTTCGGCTGCCTACTTATGAGAAAAATGTTTATGTTCACATGTTCCGAAACCGTTATGTTCCCTTGTGTCTCTGTAAAGGGTCTATATTTATCTTTTTGTAAGACAAGAATCAAACTGGTCTTGCTCCAATTCTGTATTCGATATCTGCTTCCATATTTGCCTGGGGAACTAAACCAGCAAATTAGGAAATAACATAATACATTTGGGTACTGAAAGGTTCAGACTAAACGTTCTTCTTCTTTGTCTGTAGTAAATGTCATTTCGAATATAAACCATTATCCAAATGTTATGATTCCATATTTAGGGACAGGGCAACTCATCAACCCATTGGCTCTTAAATACTAGTTATGGCAAAATATGTCAGTATGCCGGCACAAATATTTAACTAATTTTACAAACTGTCTATAGCTTTCCTAGTCTAGCTTCCTTCACAAAGTATATCTGGAGCAGTGTGATGCCTTCTGCACTGAATGTTTAAAGGAAATGTGTCTGATTGTATATACTGTATCTGTTCAAATAACCGATACATACAGTACAAAATTAATATGCTTTCAGTAAAGATGATTAATGCTGATGATATTTAATTGGAAATGAAACCTGGGAATTAAAACGTAAATCTCAGTGTTGATGCTGTATTTGTAGGATCAATATCTTACTCACTTGGTGGGGTCTGTGTTGCATACAATCCCTGGTGTGTTGTTGAAATATACAGCACTGTGGCAGGCTGTGTTCATGTAAAAGATTCTAAATAATATTGATCAGTCCTGAGGAATCCCCTTGTGGTATGTACTGGGGGGTTTAGGAGGGGAGGGGGGCGGTGGGGACCTGGCTGTGTAAAACAGAAAGCAGAGAAGACGCTCACACACTCGCAGTGCATTCTGAAGGCCTGCCACAGGAACACGGGCAGTCTGGGAATACCTCCTGAATGCTGGGGAAAGGTCAGAGGTCAAACACATCTATAAACAGCACAAATCAAAAGGCAGAGGCTGAGTCTCATCTGGCCTCTTGGGCTGCTAAGGACGTTGTGTTGCAGGGGACGTAACAACACTCTTCTGCCTGTTTGAATGACCTGGGGAAATAAATAATCAATTTCAAAGTACATAACAAGCACCATGTCTCAGCCCGATGACCAAACTTGTGATTTTCAGAGAGGAGAGACACTGCCTCCGAGGGGGAAATTATACACATAGTTTAATAAGTGTTCAGCTGTTATTCAGGGCTCGGTCAGAAAACACAAACAGCGTCACAACACAAGATCGTTATTACAGATGAAATGAGAGAGAGGAGGAGAAGATTACGTTTCCTTTCGAGTGTCAAAGGCTGTGACACTCAGTGCTAACCCCCCTGGAGAAGCTGAAGAGCAGCTACAGTACACATGTTTAGCAGGTGCAGATTTAAAAGGGAAAAACACAGAGTTGTTTTATAATTTAAAACAAATGTGTTTTTTGGGTAAAGCTTATGTGAAGTTAATGTGAATAAACCCGGTTGGTTGGTTGTATATTCATTTCTCTTTAAAGGAGTGTTTGTGCACGTGTTTGCGTTGGTACAAGCGGGCAAGCAGAGATTACTGCCAGACTACCACACATAGACAAAAACAGGCTTCTGCTGCTCCTGAGAAATCAATCAAATCCCCACCTGACCCCCATGTATCCAGTTCTCAGTAGATGTGGGGGGTTTTTTAAATGCAGTTAGCTGTAAAATGTATATATTCTGCTTCTGCTTCTGTTCAGAGACTTGACAAGGTGTCCGTAACAATAACAAGGCACTGAAACAATAACAAGGCACTGTCATTCCTCTCCACGGTAAGCCTGGGAAAATCAGAGCGATGGACATTTGGGAGATACTGTATAAACCATATGTTTTTAATAATCACTATCCCAGTGGTGATTCAAAGCTACAGTGCGAAATGTTTAAAGACACGGGCTTTGCTGGTGAAATGGAGTTAATGCTAGGGCAACATGTAGCCTGGGGGAACCCAAGCTGTGAGATGAAGGAGGTTTTGAGCAAAAAGAGAGAGTCGTGTGTCAAATACACAACGCATCAGCAAAATGCCCAGAGGAAATGTGACCAATGGCTGTCCCTGAAATTGTGATTCCTGTGTAGTACGTTTAGAGCCTCTGGATTTTATTCAGAGTCTGCTGGGATATAACTGTCTGTCTGCTGAGACTCACTTGACATTTGCTCTGCTTGGCACTGGGAAGAAACACTCCGACAAGCGTCGAGTTTGAATAGCACAGCACTTCCACTGGCTGCCTTTAGGGGGCGCCAGGTTCGGTAATGCTTTACAATAAGGTTCCATGAATTGCCATGAACTAATGTAGTTGTTAACTAACTACTACTGAGAAGTATTCAGTACTGGACTGCTTATGTAGTTGCACATCATTAGTTCACATTAACAACAACATTAATTATTGCCAATTCATATTAGAATGAAAAGGTCAGTCAGTTAATGTATTTGTTATCGGTTACCTAATTTTAAGTTCATCCTATGGTTTGCTAATGCGTAAATATCATGTAACAAATATGTCAGTTAGTTGCTAACCAATACATTAAGTTAATTTCACGCTGAATTAATGTATTTGTCCATCATTTGTGTTAACAACTACATTAGTTCATGCCAATTGGTTAACCTTATTGTAAAGGGTGAGCCCAGGTTGTGTCAGTCTCGCGGTTGTCTCGTGGTTGGAGTCAGAGCAGCTTCTGCTCACTGGACTTCAGACCGGACAAATGAGAGCAATCCATCACTGCAGTTTCAGGCAGGCACGGTTGCCCTGCAGGAACTCAAATGTGTAGCAATGCTTTATTTAGTTAACGACGCAACCTGTCCAGATAACTCCCCGTGCCACTTTATCAAAACGCGGTGCATTATTCACAGGAATCCATTTCATGACTACTGTGGATGACAGCAAATCAATATGTTAGGGGGAGAGATATTCACTTGTGTATTTTAACAATGACAATAACAAGATTTTTATTTTATTTTTTGTTTTTAATATTTTTTATAAATATTCCATTGTTATTATCTCTGGTGTGAAATCCAGCTTTGACCAGCTTGAAATTACCAGCCAACAGCAGTTTCAAAATATAGCTTGAGCTGGTCAATCCATGTTGAGCATGGAGTTGGTCTGAACTGGTCAACCAGCTACCGGCTGTTTCAAAACCAAGCAGCAGGGCCTCTCCTTCTGCCCAACCTCTCAACTCTGACTTACTGTAAATTCACTGAAATGGTTCCTTCTAGCCCTTAGTTGCAGGATCTGACATGACATCACAAAGGTAGGCACACTGGCAGAGCCTGAGAGGAGTGTGCACGTGCACGTGCATGTGCACTGTGCTGTACGTGCACATGTCCAGGCATGTGCACGTTGATTGACGGAGTTTGTACAGAACACACCATGCCTTCGGTCTCGCTACGGCTGGCCATATAAGGGAAAGAATGAGCCTTTCTTTCTCCAACCTACACGCTGAGATTACGGTCATGTTTCACCCTCCCATGTGTATTCTGTCTTTTTCAATAGATAATTACACATTTCTTAAATATATTTCACTGGTATCTCTCACAGTGAAGTTGCATTAAGGGCCAGAGGTATTTCAACAACGATGAAATGATGAATGGTGCGATAATAACGGTGAGATGGTGAACTCTAACCCGTGGTTACAGACATGCGGTGACGGGGGAGTTTGGTAGAAAGGAGAAATGTTCCGGAAGATTGTCAGCAGTGACACTAGCAGGTCTGTTGCCACAGCGACATGCTGTCACACAGTAATGGGAGGGGTTAAGGGCTTGGTGGGGGTGTGGCTGGGGGGGTGGGTGAGGAACTGCAGGCTCTCTAAAACCCCGTTCTGATCTGCTGGCATTTCTCCAGAGGAATTTTAAGGCATCTTCAGGGCTATACCGAGGGCATCATTTGAACTGAACCCTGAATTTATATAAACGCTGTGAGCCATCCCCCCCATACCCAAACTCTTGAGTCAGGTCTCAGTATGATGTATAGGTATAGATATGGCCGACCTTGGGAAGAGGCATGAGCTATCCTAGTTCTGAGTGAGAAATGAGTTGTCAGTGAGACATTCCTGTCCTGTATTGAGTCCAATGGGTTATGTCTGTAAACGTTCAGTGAGTCTCTCTCAGGTATAGTAGGTATTTTAGGTAGGTATTGGATAGGTATTTATCACTTATTCTTTTTACTTATTGGTCAGCTGCTATAGCCTATCCAGGTTTGAAGCATTGTTCAGAGATGCGCTTCTGCATGCCATTATTGTAATGTCTGGTTATTTGCATTACTGTCACCTTCCTGTCAGCTTTGACCAGTCTGGCCCTTGTCCTCTGACCTCTCTCATTAACAACGTGCTTCTGCCCGCAGAACTGCTGCTCACTGAATGCTTTTTGTTTTTTGCACCATTCTTTGCAAATTCTAGAGACTGTTGTGCGTGAAAATCCCAGGAGATCTGCAGTTTTTAGATACTCAAACCACTCTGTCTGGCACCGATAATCATTCCACGATCGAAGTTACAGATCACATTTCTGCCCCATTCTGACAATTGGTCTGAAAAACAACTGAACCTCTTGACCTCTGCATGTTTTTATGCATTTAGTTGCTGCCACATGATTGGCTGATTGAATATTCAAATTAACAATCTGGTGTACAGGTCTACCTAATAAAATGCTCACTCAGTGTATAATTTATCTCAAGGTAATGTCTCATTGCACTTAATACTTTTAGTAAATGACAGTAGAGCAGCTGTTTAAACCTCCATTGGATTCACTATATTGTTGAGTGCATTTCTTTGACTGCCTAATCATGGTATCTTGTGTCTTTTGTTCAGATCTGGTTGGTTAAGTGTAATTTTGTAAGGACAAACACTGAGACAAGTGAACTAAGAAAACACTTTCACCTGTTTCTAAGGTACACAAGCACTTTGAAAATTGTTGCATCGACCTGGCAAATTACTCTTATTGTATGGTTAAGTGGACAGAAATTTCTTGTGTAGCTTTAGTCACTGTGTTCAAAAGAGCTAACATTAGCCGCTAACTGTATTTACCTTACAGATGATTGAGGACAGAGAAGTGCTGGCCTGTTTGGCTTGGTCTGTGAGTATATATGTGCATGTATATATACATTATTGAATGTAGACATAAACAATTCTGTTCTCAGGCAGAAACTGACATTTTGTCCAGTTGCCAACAGCTGTGTTGCTGCCCTGAAGATTTTCTCAAGAGCATTTCAGTCAGTTAATGTGCCAAATAGGGCCATGACTAAAGGACTGGTTAAGATCTCACCCGTGTTATGCCGTATACAGCTCCTTTGACTGCACCTGATTTTAACATGGCTGCAACGTAGCTTGAACCACCAACCCAGTCATGTACCTCAGCCACTACGCTGCGTAATTGGGGATGAGCAGTGTACACATTAATGCCCTTCGTGAGCACACTGCTCTTGTTGTGAACCTGACAAACAGTCGTGAATCCTCTGTGGTTTAGGTGGGATCGTGGCAGTGGTGGGGGAGGGGGGTGTGCATAGAAATAAATGTAGTGACCTCTTTGTTCTTACAAAATCCATTCATAATATGCTGCTTTGGTCGATGGTTTCTCTGATAGCTGTCCTCTTGTACTAGTTACCGTGTGCTCTCTTGTGCGTTCGCTTATCGTGTGCTCTCTTGTGCATTCGCTTATCGAGTGCTCTCTTGTGCATTCGCTTATCGAGTGCTCTCTTGTGCATTCGCTTATCGTGTGCTCTCTTGTGCGTTCGCTTATCGTATGCTCTCTTGTGCGTTCGCTTATCGAGTGCTCTCTTGTGCATTCGCTTATCGTGTGCTCTCTTGTGCGTTCGCTTATCGTATGCTCTCTTGTGCGTTCGCTTATCGAGTGCTCTCTTGTGCATTCGCTTATCGAGTGCTCTCTTGTGCATTCGCTTATCGAGTGCTCTCTTGTGCATTCGCTTATCGTGTGCTCTCTTGTGCATTTGCTTATCGAGTGCTCTCTTGTGCGTTCGCTTATCGTGTGCTCTCTTGTGCGTTCGCTTATCGTATGCTCTCTTGTGCGTTCGCTTATCGTGTGCTCTCTTGTGCGTTCGCTTATCGTGTGCTCTCTTGTGCATTTGCTTATCGTGTGCTCTCTTGTGCATTTGCTTATCGTATGCTCTCTTGTGCGTTCGCTTATCGTGTGCTCTCTTGTGCATTTGCTTATCGTGTGCTCTCTTGTGAGTTCACTTATCGTTTGCTCTCTTGTGCGTTCGCTTTGCTGACGGGGAACAATGGTTGTTTCTGTGGAGATTCTGCCATCGGAACTCCTTATGAATTTGCCCGCCCTCGCCAAGGTCAGCCGTGAGTTTGGCATTAATCCCTTGAGTGTTAGCGGTGGAGACAGCTAGAGACCACCCAACACACGCTCCGCGGCCAAACAAACCGGCGAGAACTCAAGACAGCCAGCTACACCGCTGATGTTTAGAGTATTCCCTTGATTGATTTTTATCCACACTCCCCTTTCTTTGTGTTGTCCTGGGGTGAGGGAACCAAATTTGAACAAAGCAGGCCAGAATAATTTATTTCTGTCTAATGGATGGTGTTTTTTCCTTTTGAATAAGACCTGGCAGGAATTATCCCCAGACCATGTTAACCCCCTTGCTGTTGAGTTGTCAGCATATTTTCTTGTATTTTAATGTAATTTTTGTGTACACGTGTACATGCTCTGACATAAATGTTTTCTGTCTAAATGTGTTCATGTCTTCAACCATGTGTGTGCAGAAAATAGGTTTTGAGACAATTTCATAGGACTACAACAAAAAATGTGCAAAATGCCCTCTAGGAGGGTGAGGTGGAAAGGGTTAAACATTGAGTATAAGAGCAGACCTTCCCCAGGCAGATTGGGTCATATCTTCATCAAGGTCTCCATGACTACGCATAGAGGCAAATGTAGAGGCATGCAATAGTTACCCTTTTCTCAATTTTAATTTTATATCTCACACACAACCAGTCTACTCTATCTGTTTAGAATCTCACCTGACTATGTGCTGGCTACAACTGGCTGTGTCATACAAACAACATGGTTTGTGAGCTGCAGGTCATGCTATAAGTATTTGGAACAATGACACAATATGTTTGGTTTTCGCTGCTGTAGGGTGGATATAGGAACCAAAACAACAAAACATTGTGTCACTGTCCAAATACTTACGGACTGCACTGTATGTCATGACGAGAGAAACCGTGAACAGTTAGCCGATGTGAGATCATTACATGAATCTGTTCTGCGCACACACACATACACACACACACTCACACATACATGCACACACACACAGACACTCACACACTCACACACACATACACACACACACTCACACATACACGCACACACACATACACACACACACATACACACACACACACACACATACACACACACACACACACATACACACACACACACACACACATACACACACACACACACACACACACATACACACGCACACACACACACACACATACACACACACACACATACACACGCACACACACACACACACACATACACACGCACACACACACAGACACTCACACACACATACACACACACACACAGACACTCACACACTCACACACAGACACTCACACACTCACACACACATACACACACGCACACACACAGACACTCACACACTCACACACGCACACACGCACACACACACACACGCACATTCTGATACAGAGGAAATGTCCCTGCCTCCTTTTATCCCTCCGGACAGGTCCATCTCTCAGTGCTGGCTGCTGGAGAAGGGACTGCCCATGTCTTTGTTATCACACCTGCGTTTTGTTCTGGTTGTGGTGAAGGATAAATGAAGACATTACGGGACACAGACGGTTACCACTTCCCATTGTAACCTGGCCTCCTCCCCCAAAACAACCCCCCCCCTTTCCTCTCCAGTTCTGGAGTCAAATTTCAATGATATTGAATGGCCATTCAGAAGCATTTCAGTCTTATATTTAGACTTATTTCTATTACTTTATTGTATGAATACAATGAAAAGATTGGCAACGAGGTGAGGTCATTTTAATATTTGCCAATGGGGTACGATAATGGCACTTGTCAAGCAAAAAAGTAGTTTAAAACAAGCCAATATTTCCTACTTCCGACGAAACAAAAGCATTTAGGTTTCGCTACATGACTAAAGCACTGAGAACAATAGAGTCATTCACTGATTACTCTGAGAGTCAAGCTGTTCCAGACTGACAGCATGTACAGAATGTCATAGAAACTGTGCTTTTTTGTGGCTGTGTACTTCCATTATTCACTTCCCGTTTGGCAAGTGGCTAAAAAAAAGAGTTAACCAGGACGCATTCAAGTGTAGTCTTACTTTTAACAATGCTGGATAATGATGCCAAGCACAGTCATGATTTCATTAGGCTCAGAAGATTGTCACTCGAAGCGTGACAGGGCAGGACTTTGTCCGTCACTGTGACAGAGCCCAAGGTAATTCTGCTCTTTTTAAGCGCTCTGATTAAACCAGCTGCTGTCTTCTGTTAGCAATTAACCCTCAGCTGATTGAAACCGCTCCCTCTGTTGATAACATAAGTGATTTCCAGTGAAGAACAGATTTAAAACAATGCACTGGTGTGTGTAAGTAATGTGTGTAAGTAATGCTTATTTCATTTAACCTTCATATAATGCTTGGGGTCTATTTCTCTTAAAACCATTTTTTTAAATCTGGATACTGTATGATTTTTCTATTTTTTTAATTTGGTGGGATTAAATAGTGAACATGAAATAATGTTTTAAAAAATCATGTGCAAACTATCAAAACAAAGGTGTTGTGTGGGGATAGCTTTACCTTCTGTAGATTAATAAAATATACAACTATATTTTATTTTTATCTCTCTTGATTTCTTTGTGGATGTCAAGAGTGAGACTGGTCTCAAACTTTCACTTACCTCTAAAGTGAGATATAAAACATGAAAGCAGTCATAAAATCTTATCAGGAATAAACATGAAAAAAGAAGCTGAACTTCTGAAGCTGAACAGTATTTTCTTAATGGGTCCGTACATTTTTTTTTAATGAATTGTAACAGCACCAACTTCATCTGTCATGGCAAATCCAGGGACAGAGAAACTGCCCTCACAATCACAGTCTAAGCAGGCTAGAGCCACACAAAGAAAACTAAAGGTCATCGATTTACAGTTGCTCAGAGATGTACTTAGAGCTAAAGGTAATACACGATGAATAGTCCTGATGAATAAAGTCTTAAAATCAATTCTAATTGGCTAATAGCTGTGAGCAGGATGTGATTGGAGGTAATGGATTCCCCTTGGTTGGTTTTGTTCAAGCACCAGCTGTCGAATTTTTAACGAGATGTAGGTGACACAATACATGCCGATTTTAGCTGTGGAAATAGTCTAGTTTTGTGGGAATTAATGTATGCTCAGAGCTCTAATTGGATCAGTCTAATTACTGGCATTTTCTTAATTGATTGTAGCGGTCCTGGGATACCCTGTGGTAGTATTGCCATCAATGGTCAACAGCATGCTGGTAAAACAAATTGTTTTTTAGATTTTTTATTTATTATTATTTGATTTAGAGTTGGCAGACACTTTGGAAAGTGCTTTTCACATGCTAAGAAAACACCACTAGACAAGGAAACAAGAATTACTGAATAAACTGAGTAAAACCCGTAACAGCCCTTTTTACTTCTGTCCATGTTCCAGATTTGGGAGGGTTCCAGGTTAGTTCCAGCAATAGTCTTGCTTGGTGAAACAGGACCCTCGAAACAGGGCTAAATTTATAATCATTATATTTTATTATATTATATATATAATTATATATAATTAATATGTGCAATTCGCCCAATGTGTGCTGGGATAGGCTCCAGCCCCCCTGCGACCCTGTTCAGGATAAGCGGGTTAGGATAACGAATGAATGAATGAATGTGCCATCATCAATCATCTGGAGCTGCTCTGCAGTCGTTGTAGAGATGGAGCAGCAGGATGGAGAGAGGCTGCTGAACACCCAGGTCTGGGTGAAGAGCCGGGTGTGATCACGGTCTGAAGGCAGGGAGGGGCAGGGCCGATCACAGCCTGGTTTTCCAGGGTGAGAGACTAGCATTAAAGGTACAATTGGTAAGATCGTTGTGTTAAACTATTGTTTCAAGACCATTGTAAATCCCTTCCTATCATTGAAAAAAAAAAGGCTCACTGACATGTTGACTCACCCTCAGCCTATGTTTATAGTCCTTAAATTCGGGTTTCAAATATACGGTTCACAGCCCAACACTCAAAACATCGTATAGCTGTACAATAATTCAAGCGGCCACCAGAAGCCAGCGAACAGTGCTCAGCAGTGGTGTGGCTGTGCGTTTTCACGTTTGCAGACAATGCTATATGATCAGAATTGAAATGAAAATTGAACTGCATTATGTAAACCCCCCACCCCTGTAATCTAGATGAAAATTGAACCGCATTGTTACATTTCTGGCATCAGTTTTCAGCTTGATTTTCTCGTGGCCCCAGTACCTTTGAAAGTTGCCTTTAGTTGCCACGCAACAAGCTGGTTCAAAAGGCTTATGAAAATGCAGTTAATCCGTTTTTTTTGTTGTTTTTTTTTTTGTAAAGCGAGGTAAATTGCTAGCGAAACTAAAAAGCAGCGAGATTAGTGAGGGAGTCTGCACGTACAGCCAGGGGTCAGTGAGAGCCGTGGAAGAACTGACGCACGCAGGGCACAATGAGCACGGGGAAAAGGAAAGGCCTAAATCCGTCAACAGATCTCTCTCTCCTCTCAACGTGCGTCCAGGAACACAGCGCTAAAGAACAGCGGGGCTTTTTCCTTTCTCTCGCTCTTTAACAGACCACGTGTCCACCAGGTACGCTGAAGTGGATCAGTGAAGAACACTGTGACGTGATTAGCCAATGCCGTTCAGTTGAAGCAGGAAGCAGAGCTGTTGATGAGTAAGCCAAGTACCATAGAAGAAGGACGCTAGCAACCCTTACTATATACAGTGAAGCCCTGTTCCATTTCCTTCTTTGGTATACAACGGGTATGAATAATCGTGAAAAAGAGGCTTTTAAATTCAAAAACTTGATTACCTTTTCTCACCTCATTGGCACTATTTTTGTCTTATTTTGAAAAAAGTAAAAAAAATAAGATTGTATGTCTTTAAATATAAGTACAAGATAAGATATAAGACAAAAATGTAAGACTAAAATGAGACTTATTTTATCTCTCTTTAATTCTTTCTTTTTTCTCTCTTGAGACTTATTGTTCGTATTTTTCGTTCGAGTGCAGAGCATAGTTATTCATGGTGGCGAATGGGGAGAGTGGGCAGGCAATGATTACATGGCTGTTTCTGCGCGCAGTCTCCTGTTTAACCTTTAACTGCTGGGAGCAGCCCATTGAAATGCAGCAGGAGGAAGCCCCTCTGGTCATGGACGCGCTGCTGGATCCCGCTGCTCCTGTGCCGTGCCTCGTCTGTTCACACCGCGTCCCAGGGACTGATACCCTGCAGGCTGCTGACGTGTGTGAGTGTGTGTGTGTGTGAGTGTGTGTGTGAGGGTGTGAGTGTGTGTGTGTGTGTGTGTGAGGGTGTGAGGGTGTGTGTGAGTGAGTGTGTGTGTGAGGGTGTGAGGGTGTGTGTGTGAGTGTGTGTGTGAGTGAGTGTGTGTGTGAGGGTGTGAGGGTGTGAGGGTGTGTGAGTGAGTGTGTGTGAGGGTGTGTGTGTGTGTGTGTGAGTGAGTGTGTGTGTGAGGGTGTGAGTGTGTGTGTGTGTGAGGGTGTGTGTGTGTGTGTGTGTGTGTGTGTGTGTGTGAGAGTGTGTGTGTGAGGGTGTGTGTGAGTGTGTTTGTGTGTGAGGGTGTGAGGGTGTGTGTGTGTGTGTGTGTGTGTGTGAGGGTGTGTGTGAGTGTGTGAGTGTGTGTGTGAGTATGTGTGTGTGAGTGTGTGTGAGTGTGTGTGTGTGTGTGGGGTGTGTGTGTGCATGTGTGTGTTTCTCTGTGTGTGTATGTGTGTATGTGTATATGCATGCATGTTTGTGTGTGTGTGTGTGGGGTGAGTGTGTGTGGCGTGTGTGTGTGTTTGTGTGTATGTGTGTGTATGTGCACGCAGGTTTGTGTGTGTGTGTGTGTGTGTGTAAAGGCACAGCCATAAAATCTATGTGCTAAAAGTGACATGCAAGTCAGACAAATTACTTCCTCTTAAGAGGAAGAATAATTTCACACCCGCACTTTAACCAAGCCTGGCTGTCCAATGCGTGACAAAGACTACTCCCAGTTTTAAAGTGATATATGGTGATTGGTTAACAGCTTTCCTTAACACATAAGGATTCTCAACACAATTCCGGTTAAGCTTCTAATACCTTTCTTGCCAAGGGGTGAGCATGCAGTCTCTGGCCCGGGGAAACAGGGAATGACTTTGAATCAGCAGCATGCTTTTTTGGATTTAGCATTTTCACAGTTTAATTCCAAGCACATGCTCAGTTCAGCAGACTCTACCGTAACAACGGCTGAAACATGGAACAGCTGTTATTTTACCATTTCAATCTGTCACACTGAAGCGCTGGCAGGAATGAATTCTGAATGAATTTCCAGGACTATTTTATTTTAAACGTTCTGAAGCGGCTCACATATAGTACACTCAGAACAGGACTCCGCGGCCAGCTGTAAAGCGTACTTACTGTAAGGATTTCGCTTTTAAACAGGGAATGAGGCCTTTTTTAATTCATTAGAATCTGACCGTACAATGTGAATCCTGGATGTGAATTATTATTTTTGCTACATCACCAGATGACACCACTTTACTTATTAGAGGTTTTGTGTCCCATTGTTTTTGGAAATGTCAATGAAATTAACTGGTCATTGCCTTATTGAAATTCACTTCAAATTAAAAATTACTTCTACTCACTCTGTGTAGGCATTTTTACCTTCAGCTTGGATAGTAAATTAATCCGAAAAGTTTTGTTTTGTGTAACTGTATTAAACAATTATCTTGCTTCTACAAAACTAGAAGGGAACAAAACTAGAATCAACACATTGTTTTTGAAAGCAGAGTTGTCTGCGGTTCCCTGGCCATTGTTAGCTGCTCACTGATTGGCTGGGGAGGAAGGATGATGTCAGTACTGTATGGTATAAGGGCTGTGACAAATAGGCTGTTACACATCTAGTGCCAGACAGCTTCATGTGTTCAAACACGGTGCGAGCGAGTGAGAGAAAGAGAGAGGGAGAGGGAGGGAGGGCAGGAGCGAGAGAAGAGGACAAGCAGTGCGAGGAGCAGCTCAACACTCATGGAAACTACTTCAGATCTTTTCTCCCCTTCTCCAGAGGAATATAAACAAATATAACTTTTATGGGAAGTCAGAAAAAGGATTACTCTTGGAGGTTTGTTAACCTTTAAGTTATATGTTTTGTTTTTTTTAAGTTACAAGTTAAACTCCATATTTTTCTCAATGAATGGTTTCATCTATAATTTTTGGAGAACTTGTTTGAAACTGAAACTGCATGTAGTGGGAAATGTATGCGCTGTAATGCACGGAGCATAAAACGCATTATATAACGCGCCTATACCACTGCACCAATAACATGCAGTGCAGGGCTGAAGAAGATGTGTGTGTGTGTGTGTGTGTGTGTGTGCATGCATGTGTGTGTTTCTACGTGTGTGTGCCTGTGTGTAGGTGTGTACATTTGTGTGTGTGTGTGTGTGTCTGTGTTTGTGGGTTTGTGAGCATGCACACTTGTGTGCGTTTTTTTGTGATATATATCTGAATGGGTTATGTTTATGTCGGCAGTGTATTGCTTCTCACTTCCTCTCTTTGTATTCTCTCGCTCCCTCTCTCTCTCTCACTCCCTCTCACCTTCTCTCCTCTCTCTTCCCCCTCTCCCTTGCTCTCTCTCTTTTTCCTCTCTTCTCTCTCACCTTCCCTCTCCTCTCTCTCTCTCTCCCTCTCTTCTCTCTTTCCCTCTCTTCTCTCTCTCTCTCTCTTCTCTCTCTCCCTCTCTCTTTCCCTCTCTCTCTCTCTCTCTCTCTCTCTCTCTCTCTTCTCTCTCTCCCTCTCTCTTTCCCTCTCTCTCTCTCTCTCTCTCTCTCTCTCTCTCTCTCTCTCTCTCTCTCCCCTCTCTCTCTCTCTCTCAGATAATGGGAAGTACAGAAGCGCCCGTGGTTAACGCCTGCGTGTCGCGGAACCTCACCGTCTCGGTGTGGGGAGGGTCAGAGTACAGCGAGGCGGAGATCGCGGTCCTGGGCGTGGTGATGTCACTGCTGGTGCTGTGCATCGTGTTCGGAAACGTGCTGGTGATCACCGCCATCGCCCGCTTCCAGCGGCTGCAGACGGTCACCAACTACTTCATCACGTCCCTGGCGTGCGCCGACCTGGTGATGGGCGTGGTGGTGGTGCCGTTCGGCGCCTGCTACATCGTGCTCAACACCTGGTACTTCGGAAGCTTCTGGTGCGAGTTCTGGACGGCGGTGGACGTGCTGTGCGTGACGGCCAGCATCGAGACGCTGTGCGTCATCGCGCTGGACCGCTACCTGGCCATCACCTCGCCCTTCCGCTACCAGTCGCTGCTGACCAAGACGCGGGCGTGCGTGGTGGTGCTGGTGGTGTGGCTGGTGGCCGGCCTCATCTCCTTCCTGCCCATCCACATGAAGTGGTGGACGTCAGAGGAGCCCGACTCGCTGTGCTGCCTGAGCGACGCCTTCTGCTGCGACTTCAACACCAACACGGCCTACGCCATCACCTCCTCCATCATCTCCTTCTACATCCCGCTGGTGGTCATGGTGTTCGTCTACAGCCGCGTCTTCCAGGAGGCCCGCAAGCAGCTGGAGAAGATCGGCCGGAGCGAGGGCCGCTTCCGCGCGCAGAACAACAACCCGGCGCTGGAGAACCGGGGCGCGGGCGACGGGCGCAACGGCAACGGCGCCAAGCGGACCAAGTTCTGCCTGAAGGAGCACAAGGCCCTGAAGACGCTGGGCATCATCATGGGCATCTTCACCCTCTGCTGGCTGCCCTTCTTCGTGCTCAACGTGGTCCTGGCCATCTGGAGGGTGGAGAACATCAAGCTCACCTTCAGGATACTCAACTGGATAGGCTACGCTAACTCGGCGTTCAACCCCCTCATCTACTGCCGGAGCCCCGAATTCAGGTACGCCTTCCAGGAGATCCTGCACCTGCGGAGGGTGCACTTCGCCAAGCCGGGCCCCGCTAACGGGCTAACGTACGGCAGAGACGCCTGGCACAGCGAGCTGCAGGCCAAAAGGACGCACAGCCCCGAAGCCGGGGGCGCGGGCAAGGGCCCCTCGGAACTGGACGAGGGCCCCTCGGGGGAGACCCCTCCCAAACGAGACTCCTACAGGAAGTGTCAGGAGGCGCTAACTACAGTTATTTGAGCCGCCCTTCTCACACGACAACAACAAAAACAACTTTATTGGCTTTTTTTTTTTGTTGCTGTTATTTTTCTTTGTCTCCCACCTCATAAGTTTTTGTTTTGTTTTGTTCTTTTTTACAAAGACAACAGGCTAAGCTGGTGAAGTATGTCTGGTAAGCAGATGTTCAGATGGTGGACAGGATACGGTGGAAGGCGGATGGCGTTTGTTTTTTTTCTTGAGAAAACACATCGGTTTCATATTGGTCACTGTCTGTGTGCCTGTGCGTGTGTGGGAGTGTGTGTGTTTGACCTTGCCGATGTGTATGTGTGAATTCACCCACGTGATTTTCATAAGGAATTATTTCCATTGGAAAAGGGATATTTCGTTCATCTACCTCATTGTTGTGAGATATCATTATTTTCTTATCATGAAACTGTACATTTGTATACAAACCAAGTTACCAATTGCCTGTAAGGCATACTATTTAAATAAATTGCTAATTATATCTGACTTATGATATACGACCATTCAGTTCAATGTAATTAAATATCTTCGATCACCCTAGAGAAATAAGCACCGAAAAAGGAAAGGCTTGTAAAACTAAAATAATAATAATAGTTTGTCTCTCTTGCCTTGAGAAGCTGTGAGATTGGGGGCCAAATCACATTCCACTCTCGTTTGGATTAGTCAAAAACCGGGGATTACGCCGTGATTCTCCGAGCGCTACGCAGTGAACAAAGTAACCCAACACTCTGATGAGGCGTAGCAGGTGCGGACTGCTGCTGTCAATGTTACCGTACAGACGGCGAGGAGAAAAAAAAAGACCGTGAGCAATCTTCAGAAAGCCCCGTCTTGCTCTCCGCTTTTCTTACATGAAACAGCAAATAAAGACATTTGTGTTTGCCCCAAGATCCACGACAGTACATGATATATTGGAATGATATATGTGACAGCTTGGGGTGGAATTAAATTTCGGGTTACAAATGCATTCGTCCTGCACAGGAATCGTAGCAGAACAGCCAGAACTGGAACATTTTGATAATGTCTATCTTTCTGTCTATCTTTTATGTCTCTCCCTTTATTCTTTTTTCTTTTCTCTCTCTCTCTCTCTCGCAATCTCTTTTCTTTTTTTCCCTCTCTTCTTTCTATCTGTCTCTCTACTATATATATATGTATGTATATGTACAGTATACTGTATATACAGGACACTTTGCACTTTAAAACAAAGGCAGTTTAGTGGTATTTCAGAACTGGTGTTGTTTCTGACTATTGCTTTGCTGGTGAAATGTCACCTACAATGTTTACTGATATCTCAATATGAGGCGCCTGCATAGCGAGGCGGTTTCATAATTTACTGTTTAAGTAGTCACATGATGACCATAAAAAGAGAAGACGACAGAATATTACTCTCAGGTACCCCCGACACAGAAAGTGTTTAGTGTGTAAATCAATTTGATCTTGAAATAGAAAATAAAATAACAGTTTCGGAGTTCGGCGTAATGTGGTAATGTAAGCTAATGCCTGTCTGTTCTCGTGCGCAGCTGGCGACATTAACTGTTTAACCGCTGGTCACCAACTTTCTCCTGTCCCTTCAGTTTAACAGCAATGTTCATGAAACAGCATTCACAAAAAACTTCACTAGTGCACATCTCTGAAATGGAGGAAGGAAATGCTTCAGAAAAGCCTGGCTTTCAGAGACGGAGTGTCTTTGAAGGGGCCCTGCAGGTACTGAAAATGATGAATGCATAGGGGAGCACACGGCATTCTTAATATCGGACCTGCAGAGGTTGGGCACTCACTCAAATGGAGTCCTAGTGATTTTAAGTCTGTGTGCTCACCAGACTAACTGAGCACAGCATAAACCAAAAAATTCAAATCATATTTCTACTACTATTCAAAAGTATTGCCAATGAGAGTTGTTTTTTTTTTGTGTTTTTTTACCAATGCGGTAAGATATTTTCATTTGTCAAGCAAACAGCAACTTAAAATAAATGTTTCTACTTTATAGAAAAAATAAGTCTCACTACAAGACAAAATCTGTATTACCGCCTGCCATTAAACATCAGTGTTTGTGACCTTGCCAATTTGCGTAAGCAGCCGTCCTTTTTAAGTGTTGCCAGATATCAGTGTTGAAAATGTGAACCTTGTCCTTTTGAAAGACCCTGTGGTACTGTAGTATTTACTGAACGTGCTAAATCTGACTGTGTTTCTGTGGCTTGTACTCAATGTCTTCAGCACCAAGCATAACATGTAACAGTATATTGTGTTGGTGTCCTAGCTGATTATAATGTGTACTGGGTATGTCTATGTAGATTTTTTCATTCTCTGGGGTTCTATAAGAAACATTTTTTTTATTAATGAAAACATCTTAAGTTTAAGTTTTTTTTTTTACATACAAGAGAAAATATATATATAAATTATCTGAAAATATGTTGTCTTGCTTGATGAAATTGGCATCAAATGAACAAAAGCTGAATCCCTCTGGCCAATATTTTCTGTCAGGTTTGGCTAGCTGTTTGTCTTGGAGTATTTGTCCTGTGTTCAGTGAATAATGTGACGTGAATGTTTTTCGTACAACTGCATTTGTTATGAACTCTTTAAGTGGAAAAAGCTGTGAAGCATTACAAATATATACTGCCCCCTGGTGGTGCACTCCACATCTGCAGCCTGCCAGTCACCCGGCCCATTGTCAATTCGGAGTAGCTTTTACTATTCTGAAAAAAGATCTGCTCATGAGTTCTGTTTGTTCCACGGCCTATTCTTAAGGAAACCTAAGAGAACGCAGGGAAGCAGTGCTGTGTCACTCAGCGCAATAAAGCTGTAAACTTGTGTTAAAACAGAACAAACCAATCCGACATTGCATTCCACAACACAATACACTGAAAAAGGAAGCCACTGCTGGCACTGAGCAATCTTCACTGGTGGTGGGATTTACCGCTTTTATTCTGACACGTGTCAGGGTGGGAGAGGGGGCACCGCTTTTGCCGATCTCGGCTCACGGCGTTAAGTTCTCCGGTACAGAGAACAGTGCGGACGTCCGTAAGTGTGGGGCAGCCATTTTAAACACAGCTCATCTTAAAACACACAGAGGTGATGGCGGGACCTAACGCAGCCAGTAAAATTGCTAGTTAAAATTGCTTGATAGTTCACGTGACTTTCATACACCACCATTTTAAGATGGACACCAGGCCTGGACTCTGGACACTCTTCTGAAGGTGCTGAACTGGCTACGAAGCTGGGATCTCCACACACATATACACACACACACCAGCCCAGTTAATTCATCCCCGACACATAAACCAAATCGCTGCTCAGAAACAGTCACCTGAAATGGGAACGGACAAAGAACAGATGGTGACCCAAAATTACTTTCGATGTGAATACCTGGTTTTACTCGTTGCATGCAATAACCTTTCTGTGGCTGTTTCGTGACACAACGGGAAAATTCCTAACGTTAAGACGCCATTTGTTTACCATGATAGTGAATATCGTTTTTGCACGATAGTCTTTCTGTTTGTTACTCCGTTGAAGATGTTTGTTACTCCGTTGAAGTGTGTTGAGATCCATCTCACTGTGGTATTTATTAAGCAAATGTGACACTGCATTTGTATTTCAATATTAAAATGTGCATATCATGTAATCAGTTCCTTATTATTATTCCGTTGTCTGTTTATATTATTGAATTGAAAGGTTTTGTCCTTCCCAAGTTTTCATAAAGATGAGCGGACCAATTTAAAAATTCCGAGAATTCATTGATTGAATACTGCTCATTTATTAATGCTGTACCTGTTCAGGCCTGGATTCAGTCAACATGTGCCCTGACATGTCCTTTGATTTTCTTGAAAAACTTCTTGAGTTACTTTTTGTGGCAAATATTGACCTAATCCAGATCTGGGGCAGGTTTATAGGAGCTTATAAAATTAAGTTATAAAAGGGAAGGAAAACACGAAAAACTTTACAGCCCTGGTTTAACGTGATTCCAGATATATGACCGGACACATTTCTATGCCAAACAGTCCACTCTCCTTGGCAGGAGCATATATCATGTCAGGCTGCCAAGCTCGGTCGTGGGTGTAATTTCTAAATTCATGACCCTTTTTCCAGAGGCCTTGCAGTCCACGGTCACAGATGTGTGTTTAGTGAGGTCAGCCGAGGAAGGACACGGGTTCCGTTTTTTTACTGGAACACAGGGAGACTATACCCAGAAAACAATTTGTTTAAATGACATGGAGATCTGGGACAGTTTGTTTTGCATGGAACGATCTTCCCTGAAGTACCACAGACCTCTCGCTTACATAGTTTAACTAGGTGAGGCAACAGTAAGCATCTATTTTGGACCTGGAAAAATGAGACGTATGAGGAATGGAAAATGACACAGGAACTACACTACACACATGCCTCCTTTTCCGCCAAGGACAGACATAGACTCTTATTTTCTTATTGCATTCAGGCTAGGTTGCGGGTCAAATTCAGATGCTGGAGGATATTAAAAGGGCTCAGTTTTTATTGGCCGATAGACAGAAACCCACAAACTGTGGCATAAATATTCAGTACTATGCCAATGAAAAATAAGTAATAAACAAATAAATAACAACATAATTCCTGGACAGAACAGAAAAACATTTTGTGACAATGAAGCCGGATGAAGGAGGTGGCTACCTTCAATGAATATTTAAAAGTATATAAAGATTCAATCACACATTACAATTATTATTTAGCTGACAGTTTATATCCAAAGCGATGTACATTGATTTTACTATGCAGGGGCCAATCACCACTGGAGCAATGGGGGTTAAGGGCCTTGTTCAAGGGCCCAACAGCTGCCCTGATCTTATTGTCGCTACACCAGGGATTGAATCTTCCAGGTCCTAGTCAAGCACCTTAGACACGTGGCTACAGGCTACCCCCACAAGGGGTGATCCAACTGAGTTTTATGAACTTTAAAATAATGTATTTGGTAATGTTAACCATCGGCTAACCATGCTAACTCCACAATTCACAGGCCAGGGCAGGCGCTTGCTTGTTAAAATGCTGGACTTCTGTCGAGGAGACATGCATCCTGTCATTAGGATTTCAATTATGTGACTGACTTAGCCAATCCTAAACTTTCCACTTGTTGTTGTCTCTATCTTTTGGTGAATTCTAATCTGGCCTGTTGATTCTTGCTGCTGATGAGAGGTTTGCATCTTGCAGTGTAGCCTCTATAATTATGCTCTGAAAGTCTTCTGCGTACAGTGGCTTGTGATATATCCCTGCCCTCTGGAGACTGCTGTTGACACTGGCCCTATTTTCTGGTTTTTCTTAGGATTTATCTGTCAACTGCAGTTGTATTCCTTGGCCGAACTGCAGTGTTTTTTTCCGTCCACCAGTGGTTGGTTTCTTTTTCAAGAATTTCCGAACTGATGTACTTGATATACTGTACCCAGCTTCTGTCCAATCCTGAATGAATTCTCCTGCCCTCTCAGCTTCTGAGATGAGTTGTTTCCCAGCCATTATTAGTCCTCTTGTCACGTTCCGTGCCCTTTCCCCTATTCCGATTGTATCTTCTTGTCCTTGTTTTCCTATTCTGTATTTATTCTCTGTGTTCTCACTCCGCTCCTTGTTTTCCTCTCTCCTCATTACGTGTCTCACTCCCTACATGGACTTCCTTCCTGTCATTCATTCAATCGTCTCGACTGTTCCTCGCTTTCTGTTCCCCAGCTCACACACCGGTTGATCGTTTAGTTTAATTTGTGAGTGTATTTAAGCCAGTCTGCACTAGTTCTTCTTGCTCTGTCCCTGATGGTTTCCTGTCCCCGGTTCTAGCTGCCGCGTCCCTATTCCATTACTATTGTGGTGCATGTTCATGTTCTGTTCTGTTCTGTTTGTTGGATTTTCTGTTCACATCCTCTGCCCGCCTTTTGACTCTGATTCTTTGACTGATTCTTTGATGCTGCCTATTTATACGATTGTGCACCTGATGTTCCCTGTTATATCTGTTTGCTGGAATCTGCCCACCTTGACCTACTTGTTATTATTAAAGCCCGGCATTACTCTGAATTCCCGAGTCTACGTTTGGTACTTCTGTTCTGCCCGCCTGACGCCTCTGGGTTTCATGATGGTGTATGCCTCCTCACTCTAAATGCACAGATTAAAACAAAGACTAAAGTCTCGACTAGACACTCACTGCTCGTTTAAGTATGAACCGTCCAGACAAAAGGAAACACCTTTAATGGTTACCTATTGTACAACAACAACAACACTGTTTATCTCTCCCTCTTCTCTGCAAATGCGCTAACGTTGAAACGCCATTGGCTGTGGCAATTAGAACCAATTTTCAACCAATGAGCTTGAATTATTGTACATTTATACAATGTTTTGGTACAGAGTGTTGGGGCGTCAACTTTATATTTTGAAACCTGAATCTAAGACTATAAACACAGGCAGATGGTGAGTCAACATGTCAGTGAGCCTTTTTCAATGATCGGAAGGGATTTACAATAATCTTGTAACACTGTTTTAACACGCAAATCTTCCCTATCGTACCTTTAACACTCAGTCATCTGTTGACTTACTTTTGAACAGTTCAAAATGGAGGGGACTCAACACAAAAACAGCGGTAAAATAGTAGCTAAAACATACGTGTAAGAAGTTCATTGTCTGTGCGTCTTGTCTCCTCAATTTATGATCTCAAATCTAAATGCCTTTGGTATAGCAAAAATAACAAACTAACTATCTTTATCATAACTTTGGAGGGCACTATATATAAATATATAATATCCCCATTAAATTATCTTTGCAAAATACGGCCCCATGCATGAGCAGGCGTGTGATATGATAAAAGCTATAAATCACTCCGTCCCAGCACACAAACTCAGTCTGGTAATCATCCTCCGCAACAAAATTTTCATTAAGAATCGACGTGCGCGTGTCACAAGCCCCCGCTTCATTACTCTTTCAATTTCCTTCTTGATATGCAGATATTTTTCCTCATTAATCCATTCAGATGGACTGGAGCTTCCTCATAACCCACGTCACTGTAAGGCCTGTCTGAGATCGGCTACCGTACATTACCTTTGCATTTCAATTTCACCGTTTGTTTGACAACTGAATTCCGATTTTTTCACCTTTACTGTTGATCTGGGGATTGGAAAGTTGGCAATGAATGCAAGTAATTGGAGTCATGGCAGAACTGCAACTGCAAATTGGCAGGGGAGAAATGCACAGCTTGAAAATGGTGCTGGTCATGAGTTGCTCTCGCTGGGTATGAGCTGGTCAACCAGCAAGGCCAAGCTGGTCATAACGCTGGTCTAGCTGGGTATGAGCTGGTCAACCAGCAAGGCCAAGCTGGTCATAACGCTGGTCTAGCTGGGTATGAGCTGGTCAACCAGCTAGTGCTGGTAGCTTGTCTGAGCTGGTACCTGTTCAACTAGCTATCAGCTGTTTCATAACATAGTTTGACCTGGTCAAATGATGTCAAGCTAGGAGCTGATCTGAACTGGTTAACCAGCTAAATCATGTCGAGCTGTGAGCTGGTCTGAACTGATCAACAAGCTGTTTCAACACCTAACTTGAGCCGTTTGATTACAAGCCCAGTTCCTGAACCACTACACCACACTGTATGCCCTAAACTTTGTGGAAACGTCTGGGCCATGAATCATGAAATTATGTTGCATACATAGACTTCAGTGCCAAAATGCAGCACAAATACAGGGCATGACCGATCATTGCAACTTGTCACTCGCAATAAGTTTGGAATCTTTATGACGTGAAACCTGGCATTAATGCGACGCAGTCTATTTTAAAGCCAAGCAATGTGTGAACTTGTCAATGACCCTGTCAGCTGTAGTAAATTCAAGAGGAACACACCGCTAACGTGCTAGGTGTGCTAGGAGAGAGTATTGTCCATATAAGGGAATCCTTCTTTGGATGACATGTGACAAGACAGAAGTCATTTGCCATTACAGGCATGCCAGAATTGCCTGACAAAAAAGATGACTGAACCTGCATTTGCTAACTATTTGGGTGTGGTGATGCAGTTACTCATGCAGTAACTGCAGTTACTCATCACCACACCACACCACACCATCACTCATCACCACTGATTCAGTAAATAGGCCATTACTGCAGCGCCAGGAGTGTTCACAGCTGCACACAATAAGCACAGGAAGCTTCATGCTTCTCAGTATTGTCTCTTTGTGGATCTGGCCCTCCAGGATCTCAATTAGGCCACCCTTAAATCAGGGCTGGGACAAATTAAAAGATGTGATGGGGGTCTATGTCTCTAAGACACGGTGTCTGGAGGTGGACTGGCTGTATCGGGTGGTGACGGGGTAAGATTCAGAAAAGTTCAGCAGTAAATGGGGAAAAATATGACTTCATGTCATGCACCCCTTCTTTAAGGCCAAAGACAAAATGTCAAATCACTAAGAGAGAAACAAATCTTGGCAGAAAATATGAGATCAAATGAAAAACCCAACAGAGGATGCAGATAAGAGTTGCAAGATGTGGGAAATAATAGGCAAAGATGTGATGTATCCGTTGCAGAGGGCTTGGCTGGAGTTTAAACCTCGGGTTTGAACACTCTAGACCACAGAACTGCATCTCAACTGGAACAGCTAATCCTTGTGTCATAGACTTGGAGATCAGTTCCAGTTTGAGTGCAGTTCTGCGGTCAAGAGGAGTTTAAACTTCAGCCAAGCACGCTGCAATTGACCCGAGAGCTTTTCTCAAAAACCCTATCGTGAGACTTTCAAAGAGCAGCAGACTGTGACTTAATTAAAGGATTGATGATGTCATCTGGGTACAGAGGGGACTGATGGGATTCAGCAGGAAGCAGAGACCGGGGCAAAACGGCAGTGAAATGGAAAAGAATGAGAGAGCTGTGCCTCCAACTGACATCTCCCCGCTGCGTACCCCGCCATCTCTCCGCCTTTTATCCATCCCGGACGGGTGCCTATCTGCAGCCAGCGCCGATGATTTATCCGCATCCAATTCCCAGGGGCTGAACGCTATAGGGCCGGAATGCTGGCCGGAATGCTGGCAGGAATTCCGAGGATGGGGCTCAGAGGAAATTTGACCAGCCGTTCAGCAGTAGAGCAATAAAAAATCTCCATCCTGTATTGTTTTCAGGAGACATCACATATAACCCTTCTCCTCTTAATAATCATGTCTTCAGTTCACTTCAAGTGCCTTTTATTGTTTTGAAGCTGTTCACACTGCTCAGCCAGATGTAACAGGTGTGTCCTTTGGGAAGAATTTGAGCCAGTCTTGGATAGGGCACATATGGTTCTTGTTGACTTACATATACCGTGTATACATGGTTCTTGAGGATACATGGTTCTTCATATACAGTGTACTCATACAGAAATCTGCTCCAGTTTCCTCTATTGGTCTAAGTTTCGCTAAACAGGATTACTGAGTTACAAAACTTTTAGCTATAACTGCACTGAGAGAATACCTTTGCAATCTTTCTACTATTGTTCATGTTCCAGTTTGGGAGGGTTTCACTCAGTGCAGTTATCCAAGCAAACGCAATAATTCTGCTTTGTAATACAGGGCCCAGGGCACATTCATGGAGCGATCCATGCTTTCTTTCTTAATGTTTTATTTTGAATTCACCACGAGATGAATGTTCTTAGTGGCCAAAACACATACAGGGACAATACGTTGAACACATATCATAAATATTATTTTGGAATAATCTTTATCAATATTATTTTTAAATAGTAAAATATAGTGAATATTATTAATTATTTGAAAATTAAGCCTTGAAGCTTTGTGCTAGGATGATCATTTTACAAAAGGTTTCTCTTATGTTTTTTCTCATAAAATAAAATCTGATAAAAAAGCAGAGTTGACTTAAGTCTCTGCATTGAGCAAAAAAAAAATCTGATAAATCTGCTCAGCATGTGGCACTGCTTCCATTTTTTATTTCCTAGTGTGACCGGATTTCCTCCCTGATTTATATTATATTATATTATATTATATTATATTATATTATATTAATTGTTTTGTTTATCCTTTGCCAGGGCCCTGGTCTGACAGTAGGTTCACTTTATAAATGAAAGTATTTTTATTATTAATTTTTTTATTAATGAGTCAGACACTTTTCTGGCACCAGATGTCAGTGCCAGGAGTATTTTCGTGATTGTATAGACTTGTAAATCCCACTTATATAATATATTTGTAACAATAATATACGGTATGTTTCCCCTGCATGGCACTTTGTTGATAGCAGGAAAGCAAACAATGAAGTAAAACCATAATGGCATGCACAACATTAGCATTCCGAGCCGGATCAAAAGTCACTTTGAAGTCTGTGTACACTTCATATGTGTTGTTTTGTGAGGTGTTTTACAAGGTACCCAATCTGGCATCCCTATGTGTTTGAAAGTCTAAAACAATAATACTGCAAACTACCTTCCCCAAATCCCTGTTCCGACAAACAGTGTGGTTGTTAGGGTTGAGTGTGTCTACACTGATGTGAGTTATTAGTCTCAGACTTTTGTTCTTGTCATCTCTATCTCTATCGCTATCATCATCCAACCATCTCTCCTCCTCTGTGTGTACGCATGCGGGGCACACAGTAAATGGATGTTTAAACAGATTGCACTCCAGAATATTCTCCCTATCTCGCAGGGTGAAGCGGCGTGACATTTCCCAGAGGGGGAAGGGGCGGTTAAAGCGAGGCGGTAATGCCTAGCGCCAGACTTCCATTACGCACCAACAAGAAACATTTAGATTGAAATGTGCAAATGGAGCCCTTTTGGCAGCCTCAAGACGACAACCAGAGCAGACTTAACAAATCGTACACGGACTGCTTCCCTGAGCTTCATTTTAATTTTAAATAAGACATTTATTTCTATTTTATTTACTTTTTTCCCCAAGTACGTGATCCAAATGAACCATATGACCTTTGCTTCTGGAACACAATACATTATTATGTTATTATGAGATTATGACATTTATTTACATTTGTTTTCACTAAGCTATAAGCACGCCAAGCAATGACACGCGATACAAAACTTGCTGGTAAAGGTTTAACTTTGGATACTGTGCACACTGCAAGCAAAGAATGTGTTTGTTTTGTAGAGGATCTTATCTGCTGTTTTCTGTGGTCATTCATGATGCTTCTGTCTGTGCATCAGTAAATGTAGATTTTATGAAATGAAATCATGGCTCATACTGTTGGTGTTAATTTTCTTTTGTTGTGTGAAAGCATTGTAACAATATCCATGTCAGCAGACAACACGGAGGGTATTAATAGGTAGAAAACTAAATCCGTGGGCTCCACGCTGGTGCAGTGGGTAGCATGGTCACAGCAAGAGTCCCAGGTTGGAATCCTGGCCTGGGCCTTTCTGTGTGGAGTTTCCATGTTCTCCTCGTGTCCACCTGGGTTTTCCTCCAGGTACTCCCGTTTCCTCCCACAGTCCAAAGACATGCAGGTCAGGCTACTTCGAGAGTCTAAATCGTGTGGACATGAGTGTCTGAGTGAATAGAGTGTGGGCCCTGCGATAATTGGTGACTTGTATCCCTACTTGCAATGCATTACATGCTCAGATAAGCTCCATGGTCTCTGGGGAGCTACTGGGTCTGCTGGTTTTAGTTTTCATCTTAAAATCAGCACCCTGTTGAGACCCAGGCAACCAGGTGATGCAAGTTAACTGATTGATTAATTAAGTGCATAGTCACAATGAAAGCCAGCAGACCCTGTAGCTCTCCAGGACCAGGGTTGGAGACCACTGCTGTAGAGGAACCTACAGTATAGTTCCAGGGTTCTGTCACATAAAATCATTCAATCTGGAAATGTTCTTACTTTTAACACTACACTATAGATGGGTTCCATAAAGAACTAAAACAGGTTTCCCTATGGAGACCAGCCAAAGAACCCTTTATCCTGAGAGTATTCGATGCTAGAACAAATCCAGAAATACTATCACATAACACCAATCTTAGTGCCAGTCTGATACATGCAACTTATTTACTCCAGAAAAACCTCATTTTCCAATTTATTCTCTACTGTCTCAGTCTAAATTTGGTTTCAATAAATGTTGTATCGGCATTCTGGTTTAACTAACTCAGGCCTGGGATTGAAGTCTTCCTCCATGTCTCCCTGTGCAGTACGACTGGCACAAGGCCTTCTCACTGTGTAATTTACCATCTCAATCGCTTTCAAGTGTGCCTCGTTTCTAGTCAGTGGACAGATATTGAGATGAAGTAGTGAGGTCATTTGATAAAGCGAGCTTCTGATGTAGATAGGAACACCTCCGTCAGCGGACTTTACTATAACAACCCTTTACACTGCAAAAAATAAGTAAATACAAATTTTAATCCTATATTTAGACTTGTTAATAATTCCTCAAAATGTTTTTCAAGATGGAGGACTACTGCTGATGAAAGCTCACCAGTTTGATACAAACAGATTTAGACTGATGATTTAAAAATGTTTTAAAATGGGCATTCTGAAACTGTAGCAGCATTCTTTTGCTGTGAGTTGCAAGTTAAACCAGTGCAAACTCCATGCAAACAGTACTTAACAGATTCTTGGAATCACCCCTGGTCCTGTCCCAAATTTCTGCACGTGTACTCTGTAATCAGTCTCGTAAATGAAATGAATCAGCAAGAAATGTTACATACAGGATTTGCTGTGAATGTGAATCTTTGCCATATCCTTGAATGTGCACTGTCTGAGAATTGTGAATATGTGTAATTTTAACTCCACCAGAACTTTTCAGTGTAACATTTGTCACTTCTGAACAGCGGCAAAGTCATCTGGGTTCGATCACAGGTCTGTTAGTCAGATGGACTGTCCACCGCTTAATTTATTTTGTCAGCTGTAATATCAATGAGGCAGTATTTTGTTAGCTTGTTCACTGTATTTGACTTGTATTATATTGTGGATTACATGATTGAAAACAGGCCAGGTTAGAAGCCTACAAAGAACGAGAGCTAAAATCTCAGAGCTGAAGAAACAAGAACAAGAAAGGGAATGAGAAACATCAAAAGCTTACAGTCGCTGCTAAAGAGCAAAAAACAGGCGTACATGTTTGCTCTTTTATCTTCTGGCGATAACAGAGATATGTTTACCCAGAACCCTGGAGCAGAGATGCTGATTCATTCCTGGCACGTCAGAGGCTTGACCTGACAAACACGGTTCTTCAGCCGGTGTGGGCATGGACACCTCCCAGAAGCCCCCGGGCTGAAGCAGACCTCTCACATGAAAAGCCAAAAATTGCGATAAATCGCCCTTCCCTGAAGAAGTCTCGCAGTGACGGGAGCCCGGTTTATCACACTTCAGACGCAGGATTTGGGGCTGGGGGAGGCTGGCACTGAAGAAGGGGATCATTCTGTTCCTTCATGTTTCCAGCTGTGGGCCTCGGTGCGACTCAACACCGCGACTCAACACTGCGACTCAACCCACAGCCGGTGCGATTAGGGCGCTAATTCACCGCTAAACGGAGTGTAGCGTAGATAGAACATCAGTGCGCTTCCCATGGGGAGGTGACGAGACCACAAAGCCACACTGTGTTCCCGAACCTGACAAGACGCAAGCCGAATGGAGAAGAATTTCCATTCTCTTTGTACCCCCCACCCTCCCCTCCTTTAAGCAATATCCTAACAGCAATCGTTCTTATTTAATTGCATGGCAGATGCTTCATCTCCAGGGAAAGTAACATAGCTCACATACAGTGCTGTTCATTACACAGTGATCCTGGTTAATGGACTGTGCTCGATGCTGAACCAACAGCCTACCAGTCATAAGCCATCAATCGCAGTAAGTATTTTAGTCTTAAACTAAATGCCCCCCTCATACCGTGCCTCTATCCTACAGTGATGCCTTGGAGGGGGGCTGCCTATTGCTTAGTGGCTAAGGGACACGACATGGATGCAGAAGGTGGTTCAAGCCCCAGTGTAGCCAGGATAAGATGCGCATAGCCATTAAGCATTGAGCAAGGCCCTTAACCCCATATTGTCCCCTGCTTAGCCTAATCCACCATAATTCGCTTAGGATAGAAGCATCAGCACGATATCAAATTCTTTTTATTACTTATATACCATGACAAATACCCAGCAACAAAAGGAACGCTTGATGGCTCCTCTCATGGAGAGCCACATGTGATGTAAATGTATTGTGCTTCCAGCACACCACAATACAATTATCTCTGGATGATGGGATCTGGGGTGCATATATCTGAGAACATACTGTACACAACGACATGACGATTACACTGTCGTCTACCACAGGCCTCTTCATGGAGTTTCCTTCACGCCAAGTGTCCCTCCAGGCCCTGTAGAATGAATACACTGAACGCAGAGGATTTGTCAACTGTCAGTCAATTCATTTATCCACTACGGATCTAATCAGATCTATGTCATCAGATTTTCTAAATGAATACATATTTCCTTAACAATAGTGAGAAAAAGCCATACCCCTGATTTAATGGAAAGAGAAATCATAATGTACAATCGTCCTTATCAGATTGCCCCATCCAGTCATGTGTACGAGGAGCATCTTGTAACTTCACTGGGTGGAAAAAAGCAATTGCAGTATGTCATTAGAACCTTTCAATTCATGGACAATGGGATCTGATTGTCAAACAAGTTATAAAACTAAAAGTTTTGTAACCCAAAGGTCGTAGCTTAGGTTCCCAGTCACAGTGCTGATGTTGGGCCCTTGGCCAAGGTGCTTAACCTGAATTATTTCAGTAAAAAATATCCAACTATGGAAATGGATTGCACGTTAAAAAAATAAACATACTCTGAGTAAATCTCAGGATAAGAACATCTGTTAAATTCTGAAAAGCAATGTTTCCCGAGATCGCCTCATTCCCCTCTTCTTGTGTTACTCCTTTCATTTTGTTTAACTGCCGGGAGGCTTTTTCCGACCCCTCTGCTATCGTACCTGTCAGCCCCATGTCTGTTTGTACAATGGGAATGTCCTGACTTCAAGTGTTGTCAGTTCTCTTATTAAAATATAATCAAATGTACACTCTGTTAGGGATTGACAGATTCCAGGCTATGCTGGAAGCGAGTTAAAAAATCCAGCCTCTGCTTCCAAAGTAAGCCCTTTTGGGTGCATTGGTTCCATTTAGTGGAGGAAGCAAATCTTAAAGGTACAATAGGTAAGGTTTTTGAGTTAAAACATAGTTACAAGACCATTGTAAATCCCGTTAAAACATTGTTACAAGACCATTGTAAATCCCTTCCTATCATTGAAAAAGGCTCATTGTTGTCTTACCCTCTGCCTGTATTTATAGTCCTTAAATTAGGGTTTCAAAATATACAGTTGACGGACTGACACTGTACCAACACGTTGTATAGCTGTACAATAATTCACGCTCATTGGTTGAAAATTTGTTCTAATCTAATCTAATCTTGGGGAGGTTTCAACGTCAGCGTGTTCACAGAGAACGGGGAGGGATAAACAGTATTGTGGTTTGAGGGTGTTTGTTGCTGCTATTCCTCTTTTCACGGTTAGAAGTCAGAAATTACCCATTGTACCTTTAAATAAAAAATCTGCTGTAGACAGATATACTGCATAGGGGTAAGGGGAGCTGCGTTCGGTCCTGCTACGATGTTGCAGCCTGCTTCATCCTTATCTTAATGCTATTTATTTGCGCATGATTTTTTAATAATCTTCACACAATATAACAAATTCATTTCATTACGTGCCGAATGTGATATGGTGTGAAAGAACATATTAGATAAAAGTGTCGAGAGGGCATAGCGCTGTTATATTAAAATCCACCCCTCACCCCTCACATCCAACCCCCCACACACACACAGATCCGCAAGTCGTCTTATAATGAAGTTAAATTTCACCCTTTTCGTCTCCATGTATTATTCATTCATTCATTCATTATCCTAACTCGCTTATCCCGAACAGGGTCGCAGGGGGGCTGGAGCCCATCCCAGCATGCATTGGGCAAAGGCAGGAATACACCCTGGACAGGTCGCCAGTCCATCGCAGGGCGCACACACCATTCACTCACACACTCATACCTATGGGCAATTTACATTCTCCAATCAGCCTAACCTGCATGTCTTTGGACTGTGGGAGGAAACCGGAGTACCCGGAGGAAACCCACACAAACACGGGGAGAACATGCAAACTCTATACAAAGAGGCCCCGGCCGACCGGGATTCGAACCCAGGACCTCCTTGCTGTGAGGCAGCAATGCTACCCACTACACCATCCATGCCGCCTCCATGTATTATTGATCTTTTTCTTTTTTTTTCTTCTGATATCATTCATGAGTTCACTTTGACAAAAGGGGCACATTGAGCACTTCAGGCACCCAGAGACAGCACTCCCCTCTCTGTTTGTGGAGACATGGGCACAGCTGCATTCGTATTTCAGTCTATCTCTGCAGTGAGCGCTCTCGTCCTGTTTGTTCCGACCCGGATATGCACATATTGTCACTCTCCTGCTCTGACTACCCCCCACCCCCCCTGCACTGTACAGTCACTCAGAATCCTTCAGTTCTCTCTCTTTCAGTAACCTCTCCCTCTCGACCTCCACCAATATAAGAAATATGTACTTTTATAATGTGTCCTGTAACAGGATCAGTTTGTTCTTACTCTATGGTACACTATGTGCCAGGTACACGCTCAGGACTCTCCGTCTCGTTTATCTTCTCACCTGGTTCAGCATCTTAGGAACTCCAAAGAGCTGGAACAATCTACCGAACTCAGGAGTTACGTGGAATTATAGGAATTACAGTTTCTCTAAAATGTATACTTTTGTCCTGGAATTATGTTTGCACCTGTGGTCGTGAATAAATGATATTTTTGCGTTATGAGTGGCAGTGTTTTCTACTCTGCTGAGCAGAATGAGAGAAAGGGGGTGTTGCTGACTGTCATCAAAGCGGTCAAAATTCTATGGCATTAAGACGATAATAATCACAGTAGCCTGTATCGTGTTTTCTCATCATCGTGCATTTGTTTACAGATAAAGCTAGCCTTTTTGCAGCAGTGATAGTGCACTTATTAGATATGAAAAGTTGCATATATTTATTTATCTATGTTGTGCAAACGGTAAATGAAACATGAACCTACTTAGGTTTGAGCAGGCCAGGTCTGAGCGACGTGGACTATCTCTCAATAATCACGCGAGCTTGTGTCTGTTCGTTCGTCAGCTGTCAGAAGATAAATGCGCTCTGCTTAAGAGTTTAGTTTAATAAGAGTTCTGTACTGTATGTATATGGCTGAAACAATATAGAATGTACGAAGTATATGGTTTTATCGCAAAAGGCAGAGTATATACTGTATATGAGAATAGAGTGTCTTATAACAACTGCCCTTTCCGCAACAACTTTGACCAATATATTTTTCCTCCACCAGGAGTTGATTTTTGTGTGTAGCATTTTGCAAACGCGTGCAAGTGAAAATTCCAATCAGTTTTTCTGCAATAGCCAATTCAATAATTGCCGTGCTTCGTGTTTTGTGTGGATATTACCAGATCCAGAGTGTGAACGCTGAAGTTTAGAGTAGTATTCAAAGACACGGTATGTGCAGTAGAACAGAATTCAAAGCAAAGTTTATTGTTTGGACACATAGTTCGCTGGTGATGTACTGTAAGTGAACTGCAGTTATGACAGCAGCCAAGAGGCATTCCTAAAGGGAGAGCACCCAGCTGCTCAACAGCTTCTTGAAAGCCCCTCCAGCTCTTCCAGGTTAGGTCTCTTTGTCATCCACAGTCTGTCCCTTATATAAGCTGTACTGCAACTTTATTTGTCCGAATCGACCACGCCCCCGGCTATTATCCGAGGCCCGGCTTCAAATAGAATCCCGGACACAATTTGAGGATTTACTGTATGCTGCCATGCACACGTGTTCATGAACACATATGCCTTATATACACACAGTTTGCACACAGACACACATACTGCACACACCCACAGACGGAGACACACACACATCACACACAGACACATACACTGCACACACACACACACGCACACACACACACAGACACCGCACACACACACAAAGAGAGACACACACACACATCGCACACAGACACGTACACTGCACACACACACACACACACACACACACACAGACACCGCACACACACACAAAGAGAGAGACACACACACACATCGCAGAGACACACACACCGGACACACACACTGTCTGAACCCAGCCTCTGAGTGAGACAAGCCTACACACACACACACACACACACAGTCTGAACCCAGCCTCTGAGTGAGACAAGCCTACACACACACACACACAGACACACATTGCACACCGCACACACACACACACACACACACACACACACACACAGAGTCTGAACCCAGCCTCTGTGTGAGACAAGCCTACACACACACACAGACACACATTGCACACCGCACACACACACACACACACACACACACACACACACACACAGACTGAGAGGAGCCCACACACACACCGCACACACACACACACACACACACACACACACAGAGTCTGAACCCAGCCTCTGTGTGAGACAAGCCTACACACACACACAGACACACATTGCACACCGCACACACACACACACACACACACACACACACAGACTGAGAGGAGCCCACACACACACCGCACACACACACAGACACACACACACACCGTACACAGAGACAAAGCGATTTCCTGGCCCACACAGGAGCTGCTGCGCTCAGAAAAGCACTGAGTGCCCCTGCCTGCTGTGGCTGTGGCTGGGTCATGCCCTGGATGTGCTTTTAACACACACTGTCTCTCAGGACTGGCTCTCTGTGCACTAGGCTGGACACAGCACCACACTAGCTATTCAGACTCTTCAGGAAGATGTTTTTTGGGGTTTGTAAAATAAAGGATGTGTTTTGGGGGTTTGTAAAATAAAGGATGTATTTTTGGTGAGCTGTTTGTTTTGGAAAAAGGCGCAGGTTTTACTCTCTTGCTGAACAGATCACTGCTCAGATTGCATGGCAGGTTTATCACAGTGTGTGTATACAAGGGTAGAGAACATGCAAAAATCCTTAATCCTCAGATGGACACAATAGTCTTTACATCTAAACAGAAACGCAAAAACTCCCAACAAGTGTGATGCACATTTGCATGTTTGCGTGACCATACGGTACACAAAACGCACCGGGCCATTCTATTCAGTGCAGATATTGTGCAGTATTATTCAGTTAATCCACACCTCACAGTGCAGAAAAATACATCTTAAACTAGACAAACTCATTTAAATTGCTGATTGTAAACATGTCATTTCTGTGTCTGTGACTGAAGGAAGCTCCTGCTTGTATCCTCTGCCCTGCTCTTACCTTCTGTCTCATTCTCCATTTGATATTCATGGCTGGACTGTCAACTATCTTGTTGGGTAACTCTGTGCTTTTTTCTGATCCCCTTGTTAAAGAGATGTTGACCTCATTAGGGTATTCCTGGTTTAATAGAGGTTAAATACAATAAGTGTAAAAATTATTTAGGTGTCCTGTCATGCCCAAGAGTGCAACTGGGAACGTTGATGGTTCAAGCCCCAGTGTGGTCACAATATGATCAGTGCAGCTGTTGAGCCCTTGACCAAGGCAGTGAACCCCACATTCCTGTGAACACATTGTATGGATTGGAGTACTATACTTGTGAGGACTGGGTGGTTGGACTGCAGCGTTCTGCCTGGTTCAACGGTTAAATTATGGTCCGGTCAGACGCATTACCTCCAGTTCCCCTGTCGCCGGGCGCCCCTGCTCTGAGTGACAGTGGCAGAGGTCCAGAACAACAACACTGAAAGGTTGGTTCCCATGTGAGACTAATGGGTACAGGTCAGATAACAATTTACACTGCAAAAAATGAGTAGTATTGAGACTTAATCTTATTTCTTTCATTTTTTTGCTAAATAAGATGCAAGACTAATTTTGACGTTTGGAAATGGAAAATTTCACTTGCCAATGGAATAAGAAACTTATTTAGATTTTTGATTTGAGTCTTCAACTTAGAACTAGCTCATATTTTCTACTTGAGAAAAAAAAGATAAGTTAGTCTTAAATCTTATTACAAGACTTTAATGCTTGTTGAGAGTTTTATATTTGTACAGACATTACCACAGGGGAACAGAGTGTGTGTCTCTCTGACTGACGTTTGCTGAAGAACAAAATGGCCGTTCTGCTCCCCAGCACAGGATGAGTACTGTAAACGGTTTGCTTTCAATGGGACTTTAAAGTTAATCAGTCTCAACAATACACTTAGACAGCAGGGCCCAGGTGTACATGAAGACAGCACAACTGTAATCACCTCCCTGGGTAAGTTTCACATACCTGAATCAGAAGCCCTCTTTTTTAAGCATACTTAGCACACACTGTGAGACGGGTCCGTGGGGGGTTTGGACCCAAAATGCACGACTCAAACAATGGGGTAGTAAAGCCCCGTCAGGGCTTTATTCGGGGAATATCCAGAGAGCGTAGTAAAAAACAAGCAATGTTCGTACACGTAAAATCCAGCCAAAACCAAAGCGCAGTACAGAGGGAGAAGGCAGTCTCGTAATCGGTACACCATGCAAAAAAGTCCAGTAGCCAGGAACACTGTCAGCGGGGCAGAAGTACAGGCGGGTAGTAGGCAGGCTCAGGGTCGATGACGGCGCAAGAGTCAAGACCGAAGTCTGCTCCACGGGGCAAAAGTACAAAAACAGCAGGTAAAAGTCGTGGTACAGGCAGGCAATGGTCAACAAAACAGAAGTCAATAATCTTTGGTCAATAAACAGGCTTGGATTGTAACAGGTAGACAATGGCTTGCCAAAACCACTCAAAAGGTGCACTGACGAACAGGGGGCAACAATTTCGCAAAGACCTGTCATAGAACTGAGCTTTATATGCAGGTGTAGACAGGTGTAGACAATTAGCTTGAGAGCAGCAAGAGAATTGAAATCAGGTGTGGAGGATTGACAAGTTAACGAGGTAATTAGTAATAGTTAGTAATAAACCTATCCTGCCCTAGCGTTAGTAAATTAGTAAATGACATGAACAAGAAACGTAAGGTAACATGAACACATGGTTAGAATGTTAGTATTACCCAATCCTGATCAAGCGTTAGTAGATTAGTAAGAAGACAAGGGAAATTGAAACAATTAGGGTGTGAGTGACAGAAAGGGAGAGAGAGAAAGCAGGTATGCAAGAACCCAGGACCTCCTTGCTGTGAGGCGGCAGTGCTACCCACTGCACCATCCGTGCCGCCTAGCCCAGATATTGTAGAAAGAAAATTGAGCCTTGTGATTATAATTTCTTTCCATTTTGTTTTTTATTTGGGAGAGATATCACAACATGTTCAGGATTTCAAAGTTCAACAAAAAAGTGGCGTGGGTAGATGGCCCTTAGGACACAATTTCTAATGAACATCTCTTAAATTTACAATTCAACTTTTAAAATAAAACTGCTGACATTAGCGTAAGTCATGAGGTCTCTCAGCAGACACGGTCTTTATGCCTTCAGTGTTTTTATGTGTTCAACCCTGAAGCTTACTCACTAATCCTCTCAGAAATCACATCTCTATTGACTGTATCTTCAGAAATGTGGAAAACGCTTTGTATAATCTCCCATTCCGCACTATGAAGCTATGCACTATATGCACTATAAAGGTAGAAAAAGGGCTGAAAAAGGTACAAATGCTTGTCGCTGGGGTGGAAACCTATATGTTTGGTGGATAAAATTGTGCCCCTAGCCAGCTATATATAAATAATTTGTACCTTTTTAGCTTGGGAAATGTAATAATTTGCGGCAAAAGGAAACATTACTGTACTTTCAGGGAACATGTTGGAAATTTCATTGTTGAAAAACAAAAATATACCTCCACTGTCCCTGTATTTCCTTGAGCAAACAGGATTAATTGTACAGCTCTTATCTTTTCAAGTAATAACTTGGTGACATTTTATGTTTAAAAGAATGATGCAGCCATATAATTTATTCTAAACTCAGTTCACTTGTTGCAAACATGTTGGAGTTGCTACATTTATTTATTTTCCTGTTTTTTCTTTTCTGCTGGATGATGCCAGTCTGTCCGGCTAACAGTGGATCCCATTCCCAGATCTCTTGGTGTGCAATATCATACTCTGTGCCAAAGGCTGGGTCAGAAATTCACAAATCTACAGTCCATGATTTGTGAAGACATCATTCACAAATCCACAGTCCATAATTTGTAAAGACATCATTCACAAATCCACAGTCCATGATTTGTGAAGACATCATTCACAAATCCACAGTCCACGATTTGTGAAGACATCATTCACAAATCCACAGTCCATGATTTGTGAAGACATCATTCACAAATCCACAGTCCATAATTTGTGAAGACATAATTAACAAATCAACAGTCCATGATTTGTGAAGACATCATTCACAAATCCACAGTCCATGATTTGTGAAGACATCATTCACAAAGCAACAGTCCATGTTTTATAAATACATAACACACAGTGGATCATGCCTATCATTCAGACATACAGACTACATTTAGGCGGTCGCATTCTCATTTTTTATTCCCAAAGCTGATGTGTGTTTTTTCGCTCTACATCGGGCGATTTGCATGAGGCTCTTTGCATTCAGCCACATTACACAAAAGGAAAAGGTCGACTCTGGGAGAACGATGTGCATATGATGCAGAAAGCAGCCCTTCAATGCAAATAAATGCAACCTCCATGTGAGCAGAGAATGTGTGAACATGCAGAGGTCTGAGCTGGAGCCGTGCTCGATGAGGCGTGCGGCGAACGTTTTTTAAAAGAACACATTGTGCTTCATTTCCTGTTGATACACTGGTTGAAAAGAAAAAAAAAGTTCATATTGCATAACTGATTAAATTCAGATCTGTTCAATAGTGAAGCTCTCTACATAGATGCAGTCTGTTTTCTCCTAGAAGGCAGAGTTCCTCCAGAGAGCTGCAGAGAGCATTAAAGCCATTATTTGAAGTACCATACCAGTAGGTAACCAAGAGGAACATTACATGAATGGGCACCGAGAGAACATTGTAAATAAACAATACAATATTCTGTGTGAAACCAACTGTTCCAGAGTGCATATGGTCCCTAATGGACTTATATAAACTCCATAAGAGATTAATTAAATGTGGACATTTTGCTGTGTACGATATAGATCAGATCCGGATCCTGGTTATGCATTCACATTTATAAAATCATCATTTTTGCTGGCAACAACTGTGTTCTGTGTGCTCGTACAGCAGGAGAATGAAATGTGCATATCAGAGGCAGCGTGTGAAAGAAGAAGTGGGCATCTGGACTGCATTGAGGACTAGTCTGACACAGCGGGACATGGTGTGTAGAATATTTGAGGAATGAAATATCCTCTACTTTCTTCTGTGAAGAGGTTATGAAATATAGCCCTTGTGCAGAAAGGACATTTTTACAACCTAATCTAATGAGTTGGCCTAACAGTGACAGCCAACAGAAGTTTGGCAATCATTTTTAAAAGGCTAAACTGAAAAATTCCCCAATTAAAATAAGCATTTAAGTTTGGCCAGGAACGCCCACTGAACTAAAACCTCTTATTGAAAAATATTTTATCGGAAAAGTAGTAGCATAATTTTAAATATCATTAGTTGGGTTATCTTTAGGAAGTGGTCCCATAATAAAAATAAATTCAGGAACTGAAACCCTGAAAGTGAGAAGACTGAGACTGAGATTTTTTTCAAACTCAACGTGTGGAAAAGAGTTTGAGTTATCATAACTCTGTTTAAAATTCCTCAGAAGAAGCGTGTCTTTAAAAAACATACAGCCGTATCCTGTGAAGGCAGTGTCCTAGTGCAGGGCTGGGCTCTGTGGTCTGGAATCCGGACTGTAGAGTGTAGCCCTGCAGGGCGGTGTACCGACTCTACCATCACACAGGCGTGGGGTGTTACAGTTGGCCGGGATGCAAGAACTCCCATTCGTCAAGTCCGCCCGCTAAGCAGTACATGAAGGGTCTTCCTCCAACTCCAACACACACAGAGGCATGTATGCGTACACACACACTTCCCTCAACTCCAACACTCACTCATACACACATTTCTTCCAACTCCAACACTCACTCATACACACATTTGTTCCAACTCCAACACACACAGACACACACACACACTTCCTTCAACTCCAACACACACACATACACACACATGCATACATGCTCTCACACAGACAAATATGCATGCACACTTCTGTCAATTCCAACACACACACACACACACACACACACACACGGTAGAGAGGTCATTTTCAGTGTCATGGGCGGGTGTACATTTGTCCACTTTGATCTCTCACTTCCACTGTGCACTTTGGCAGGCCAGAGATCTCGCCGAATACCACAGATTGAACAGAATGCCAACACTGCCCTCTGCTGGTGTTAAATTACAACTAACCGGGAATAAGAAAGAAAGGGCAGTTAACATGCACAGCTCATGCAAACCCTAGTAGTCCAGTAATCCTGCACTCATTCAGCAATCGCACCAATGCTGTCCCCTGCTGTATGGCTGTGCTAATTGCAGTTATTAAAACAACACCAATGTGCATATCTGTAAACAGTGGTAGATGACATGAGATTTATTTCAAACACAAACAATGGGGTGGATCAGTCCTGGTGCGATCTAACCCCAAATTATATCGTACATATATGTAATTAATTTCACTGTCTTGAAATGGCTGTTATGCTTGTTTTTTGTATTTTTTTGTATCCCACCACATTTTAATTGAATTTCATTCCAGAGTATTGTATCAAATGTAAAGCCATCCAGAGGCCACCGTGGCGTACAGCTAAGGCATTGGACTTTTGTTTGAGGGTGTGGGGGAGGTATTCAGCGGGGAGGATCGCTGCATACGAGTGCCCCTGCTCACCTCAGAATCAAGCGAAGCGGTGTGCTGATCTATTTCCGCCCACCAGGGGGCGGGGTTACAGTAGTGTTTCCTCTATATATACGGGCGATTAAAATAAACGGTACAATTGCCCACCAAATTGGGAGAAAAATCTGAAACAAGGTGACAAACTGAGTGATGAGATTGCATGATCATTCACTAACTAGGACACTGTGGAGTGGTTTGGAAGGCAAATCTAGAGTATACAGTAGATTCCGATGTCATAATTTAATATAATTCTAGCGTGCTCACTGATGTCATATTTGGAACTGGGACTGCTTTCAAAACCTTTAGTTCCCTCTGTGTATTGCGATTCATAGCTGCTACCACTGGATGTCACTAGCGCGATTGTTAAATTTATTTCTGAAACTCCAACACTCCATCATGAGCAAGTAGTCTGAAGTTACCCAATGAATAATCACCATCAATAGCTAGATAGGTAGACAGGTGTACTGAAAACCGCCTACACAATTAATTGCTAGAAATGCTGTACAGCATTGTGCAATACGTAGCAACAGCTATGTTAAGTGCTAAGTGAATGACCCTCATTATGGCCCTGCGATCCCACAAACTACCCTGTGTAAAAAAAGTTGCACAGCTCAGAAAAACCTGCATGAATAAATGTAATGTCAGAAGGTGCAGCTGACCCCATTCAGCAGCTCTGAACCTGCACAGTCAGCACAGCCACAGCGTCCGGGAGCAGCTGCTGGACTGCACTGTCACATTCAGGCCCTGCTGCTCAGCTGTACTGATGCAGACCCAGCACGGAGAGCCAGGTGTGGCCTAACCTGCTGAGTCAGCAGCCGGAGACAGCGTTTCACATGCACACACTCATGCAGACACTCAACCGCCCACACACTCATGCACACACACACACACACACACACACACGCACGTGCGCATGCACACACTCATGCAGACACTCAACCACCCACATACACAAACACACGTGTGCATGCACATGCACACACGCACACACTAATATACACACACACAGAGAAACACCTACACACGCATACACAAACACCCACACACACAGCACCCTGCAGCCATCTTGGGTGACAGTGCTGAGTCTAAGCAGGGCCTGGCTTGGTTAGAGTTTGAATGGGAGGCATCCCCTGAAAAGCAGGTTCCTGATGCTGGAGGGCTGTGGAAATAGAAATCCTCAAATAGGAATCCAGTGTCTCAGCCCAGCGGTGGGTGGGTCACGGAGACGCCCGTCAAAATCACAAACAAGGCCCAAAAACCATGGTTCTGAGTCACCAAGCTCCGCGAAGGTCCTACGACACTCCCCCGACATCTGACGGCCTCCACAACCCCTTTCAGTCTACACCCACTTTCATTCACTGTAAATGAGAATGGCGCTCACTGTTGATTTATGGTACCTCTGCGGTTAAATTGAAAATAAAGCACTGTCAATGACTCAGCGCCTTCCTGTCTGCTGTTTGCGGTAGGATCCCTGCGGCAGGATAGAACCAAATAAAAATAAAACACAGAAAAAACACTGGCAGGCTTGACTTCTTCTACGAGGCCAGTGATGATGAGTTGGGCGGAGCCCTTCAGTTTAATTCACAATAAACGTTGACGTCTCCTTTACGTTATATTATTGTTTTTGTGGCTGGTGAACAGCCCAAATAACTGTTTGGGTGATTTGTGCTTGATTGGTGAGTTTATTCAGAAGGTTTTCATAAAGACAACATAAAAAGTTATTTTAGCATTCATTCTATCCTAGGGTTTCAACAGGGAGTCCAGAGGGGCATTAAGGTAATATGCGGGGTCCCTGACCAGCTGGTATCTGCAATAATAAAACTCTACTGTCCTCATCTGCTTCCCCACCACCCCTACCCACTCAATCTGTGATCTCTGTTAAAGAAAGAAAATAATGAAAGATATACTTTATGGAACCCTGTGGGGGGCAATGTGTCCTCTGCATTTGACCCATCCTAGCTTCTGTGAAAAGTGCTATACAAATAAAATTCAATTGAATTGAACTGGGCAGTCACAGTGCAGTACCTGGGGACCGACTCAAGTTCTGCGGCCAGTGCCTTGTCCATGGGCAATGGCAGGAGCACACCTAACCTGACATGAATGTTGTTTGAGTGTGGGATGAAACTGGAGCCTCCGGAGTAAACCCTCATGAACACGGGGAGGACATGCAAACTCCAGGCAGAGAGGATCTGGCCAGCCACGATTCGAAGCCAGAACCTCCTTCTTGCGAGGCAACGGTGCTAACCTCCATACCACAGTGCTGCCTCGTGCTGCACCTTTCAACTCCTTCTTCTAAAAATGAATAATACTCTTTCCATCCTCTTTGCCTGGATGCCTCCCAACCTGGGTGGGGGTCCCTGGGTCCGACCCCCTGTTCCACACCGCCCCCCCTCTTCCCCTGTGCGTCTGCAGCCCTCCCTCTGAACGCTGCAGCTGGGACTGCCCTGACTCCCACGGGCCTTCACTGTGGGCTGTTTGTGTCTCGCTCCCTCCTCTGCCACGGCAGCTGCACCGGGAGCACCACCAGACTGCTGACTGGCTTCTCTGAGGAGCCATGCGCCAGGCTGTCCCCTCCTGAAATAAAACGGGGGTGTTTCTGCAACAGAACAGGCCCGCCGGCGGAGACTGACCGTTTAAATTTAGATCTGAAAACGGACTTGAATAAACAATCCGAGAATTGCCACCAGTCACCTTATCCCCCCAAACATTATGTTACATGTTATTTAGCTGATGCTTTTATCCAAAGCCACTTTAAATTGATTAGACCAAGCAGGGGACTACCCTCCCGGGGCAATGCGGGATTAAGGGCCTTGTTCAAGGGCCCAACAGCTGTTCGGATCTTACTGTGGCTAAACCGGGGATTGAACCACCAACCTTACCCAGTCATGTAACTCAGCCACTATGCTACAGGCCGCCCAGAAACACTGGGCATTCCCCAAGCCCCTCCTCTAGTAATCTTGAACAAAATGTCTTCCACTTATCAGCATCTGGGGGGGAGGTCTCAAACCCACATTTCTGAATAAAGAGAGATCAAAAGATATATTTTACCCTCTTATATTCCTTCTTTGATTCCAGAGTATATAATGTGGTTCCACCCTCCCTCCCACTCACCGGGCGATTTAAATGTCAGGGAGCAATCAGAATGAAAGGTACCACTGAGGTCATGCTCTCTGTGTTAACTTCCAAAGTCTGTCTTTAATTCCATTCTTTAGTGAGAACATCAGATGCAGTTAATTTAGAAAGGTCAATGAATGGTCGTTAATATTTCCTCTAATTTAAGCCTAGTCTAGAGGCGTATGTATAGCAATTACACCCTAAAATGAATCTCAATTAAATTACTAGACTAAAGGGGGAAAATGCCATGGCTTGACCCCCCCACCCCCACCCTATGTGACCCCACCCTAGCTAAGTCTTTTGCCTGCAGAACCCAGGTAAGCTATGATAAGTACGAGGAAGAAAGCAAACAAAAACAAATAATGCTTAAATTAGCATTAATATCTCCCATTCCTCCCACGTTTACAAGAATCGCCTTGGTAGCGAGATTGACATTCTCCAAATATGTTCACGCTGATGAGCCACACCTGACAAAAAAGCTGTTTCTGAAGAACACTTTATTCCAGCTATCCTTAGTTATGCAGGCCCAAAGCCAGGAGCTGTCTCAGTGTCACACTCTGAAAAAGGGTATGTTAATATCCAACAAGCTTTTTCTGTTACTATGTATGTGCTAGTTTCAACACATTTTGTGTCAAAGAGGATTACAAATATACAAAGGGAGGTTTGTTAACACAGATTGTGTTCAAAGTGACACAAAATGGCCTTTATCTCTACATGGCAGGGGCCAATCCCCCCCAGGAGCAATGTGGGGCCCAACAGCTCAACGGACCTTATTCTGGCTACACCAGGGCTTGAACCACCAACCTTGTGGCTCCCAGTCAAGCACCTGAGCAACTGGACTATAGCCCTGCTAACGTCTGTCTAGTAGCACTGGTTCATACTGTTGTCCTGAGCTGCACCATTCCTACAGGTGCTCATATTTCGCTCTGTCCCCGCATGATTCTTCACCTCGCATATCCGGCCCTGTCCTCTCAGGCATGTGTCCTTCTCATTTCCTTCTCTTTAGCAGTGAGTTACAGTACCCTCCTCCCCCGAAATCGCTGCTCTCAGCACCTTTCGTCCCCCTCCTGGGGTTCAGCCGGAGAATTAGACCTGTCTTCTGAAACTATAAACAAAATTCAGCTTGCCCCTTGCAACTGCTAAAAATATGTTGATGCTACTATGCTTATAGAAATAAATACATCACGGAATAAAAATGACTCAAATACACCACATTGCGCACCCATCTGTTTTATTTATTATTTTTTAACTTGCAATGGTAGCCTATTTCAGTTTAACACGTTGAGGCTGAATACAATGGTCGAGGGCTTCGCATGCTGAACGTAACACTTCTATTCTAAGGTGGAAAAAACGGCGAGAGGGCAAGACAAGCGAACTTCTGACAGCTGAACGGCACCTTTTTTGTTTCGTATGACCTTAACAAATGGGCGGTGAGTGAGAGCGAGCGCTCAGACCTTAGACGCTGTTCGGCTCGCGCCTTGCCAGCCCTGCCTCTGACGTCCCTCTCCGCTAATGATGGGCTGGAGCGCCTGCATGTCAGCGAAAAGGGTTCAGCGCCTGTCAACACTTTGAGAACAGCGCGGATTCAGCCGTGCTTCCTCCACAGCCACAGAAATGAGTGCTCGCAGATGGAATGTGACCGGGCTACATTGCGCTTCAATTGCAATCCGGATTTACTGAAATCCTCCGCCCGGGCAGTGTCACAACAACAGCGTTACTGTAATCGGCTTCTCCGCGCTCGGAGCACCCTGTCGTTACGGTTGGCACTCCAGGTTCTTTCACCTACAGTAGCCAGTGGACGACATCCTGCTCTCGCCTGGACGCGCTTGCAAGAAACGATATTCTACAGCGAGGCATTCGAAACGCAATAATGGATTGCTAGTTTGAATACAACCCCCTTGTTTGTCTTTCAAACGTCGAATGAACGTTTTCTACTCGATTTAGCTACTTAAAGAAGCCGACTGAGGAATATATTATTTTGGTCAAACGAGCGTTTTGGAGATCACATGCCCTTCGGTCTCCACAGTATTTTGCATCATGAGCACGAGTGGTAAGTGGATCGTTTGGAGGTGCTTCTCGTTAAACGCATACGGTGTGAAGGGATGTAATAATTACGGCAAAGTAGGATTAGAAAGTGTCTCTCAGAAAACTACTCCAGGTGGTCTACAGCAGCTTTCATAGGATTTAACACAATCACACCATGGAGCAGGTCTCTGTATATTATAAGAAATGTTTGCTACAATACACATTTTATTTAAAGGCCAGGGATAATTGGGAAGAGTTGATTGTTCTTTTTTTACATTGATTAGATACGCACTGTAGATATGAAGATAAAGGTATTGTTTTCTACCTGTGTATATGCTATAATCCTGTGGACAAACATGTTGCCTGGGGTTGACTTGATTTGCCTTTTTATTGACATTCGGGACAATTTCATAAACTTTATATGTTATCTGTGTATTGAAAAATGAATATGCACAGGGACTGTGCGTGTGTGTTTGTGTGCAAAAGCTTCCAAGCTTTGGCACGAGGAAAAACTTGGTACTTAACTTAATACGCCCAGTTGTTAGTATTTACATTCATATATAATTAACTACCCTACCTGACTTTTTCAGACATAAACCTTTCTCCCTTTTTACCTCATGTAGGAATCATACAGTGGCATTTATTTATGTAGTAAATGCAAAGAAAAATTCCTCCTTTGGTATTTTACCTGTTAGCACGTTGTCCATATATGCGGCTATGAACTCAACTTGTTTTCATCTTGAACATTTCTTTCAAACAGCTTACACGGCTAGCTTTGACAATATGCGAGCCACGTGAAAACAATGAGAAATTGGCATTGTAAAGGTACAGTAGGCTACAGTAGACGGAGCTGTGACTTCATTTCCAGATGACAGCAGCACGTGACACAGGACAGAGGAGTTTTTGGAATTCTCTTGTCGCAACTGTTGCCCAGCCGTCAAGACGCGAATGTCAACTTCTCGCTGCGGTTTGCGCAACAGTTGGACACCTCCCTTAAAATAAAAATAAAAAATAACGAAATAAATAACGTTAAATAACTTACGGGTTAAGTCTGCGTAAAGGCGAGTTCATACCAAACATGCCACAATTTACCACCGAAAGAATTTAACCGAACAGTGCCACGCCCTCTGTGTCTGTGGTGCGCCCGTCGGGGTTGTCAGCTTGCTGATTCAGCGATAGATTAATCACTGACTGAATTGATAGATAAATCAATTCCATTCGTTGCATTTTAAGAGATATCCGTCTGCCTTGAACGTATGGGTTTGGACTTTGGACAGCCACGAAGGAAAAGCTCTACTGTGGAGCTTAATCTGCACTCCCTTATAAAACCCCAGCCTATGCAGTTTCGTTTTACTCTTCATTGTGTTTTGCAATACTGTTATCCTGGCCAAGCATACGTTCTACCCTCTGAAGTTGACTGTAGTTAGATGGGCAGATGAGCTGCTGGATACAATATGGATGAGAGCTGACAGAGGTCTGTCTGCTTGCTTCTGACCATGATTCTTTCAGTAGCTGTGGCATGTTCTTAGCGCAGCCTGTAGCCTAGTGGCTAAGTCACATGGTTGGTGGTTCAGTCCTCACTGTTGCCATGATAAGATGTTGGGCCCTTGAACAAGGCCCTTAACCCCACATTGCTCCAGGTGGGATTGTCCCCTGTCAAGACTTTAAATTGCCTTGATTAAAAGCATCAGCGAAATAGCAAGTTATTATTGCTATTATGTGGCTCGATGCCTGTTTGGGAATTGGAAAAGGAAATTCTAACCAGAAGGTTACAGGTTTGATTCCCAGGGATGGAATTGCTGCTGCACGCATGAACAGGGAACCTAACTTGCAAATAATGCAAAGCAATGCAAGTCACCTTGGAAACAGGCATCTGCGACAATTCTTGTACCAGTGTCACAAAATATCTCCTGCAGACAGGATATGCTCATCTGCATCTACAAAATCACTTCTCCCTGTAATGCCTTCCGCCTGAGAGCAGGATGCACGACCAAGTTCACAGGGTTTGCATGGGAAGACTTTAACAAGTAGCTGCTAATCCATCCCAGTGCTGTGAATTTCAACAGTGGACATGCTGAGTAGCCTGGCTGGCCAATCAGGGCAGCCGTGTCCACAGGCTGCATGTTGATTGGACTAGCCACAGCCTGGTTCTACCAGGGAGATGACGTGACCTGAATATGTTCAGTAATGATCTACGTTACGCGTGGATCAAACTCCCCTGTGTGAGGTGTGTCTGCCCGTCTCAGCCACTCCGATTAAGGTTGTCGGGCAAGCACCTAACGTAACGATTACGCCGTATAAACACGTTTAGAGGACATTTCTGCAGCGTGCCTTTGTGTGCTTTCATCCTAAACATTTCTTTGCAAAGGTCATGAGAAGTAGGTTGCCAGATAAGGCGGCTCTGACATTTCTCCCCCTTTCAGGCAGCGGGGCGTTATCGCCATTTTCTCTGCAAAGTCAGATTCCTTCCTTCATGCATTCATTTTATCCCTATTGTGGCTGCCATAATTATCAATGTTAATTAAGTCTCTAATGATATGGCCATTGTGGTTAGAATTTGTCCACGTCGAAAGCCTGCTGAGGCAGTAAATAATGGCTTTTAATAAAGAGAAAGACAGCTAAACAGGAAGAGAACGTAGTAGTGGAACGGTGAAGTTTTAACCCTTTAAATGTTGGATTTTTTTTCTTTTTTACTCTAAGTCAGTGTTCTAGAACTCCATTGCTTTCAAGTACCAGTAGTGATTGTGACATCAGCATTAGAATGTTCAGTTAAGAACATTCTAATCACATATTTGTGACCTCACACCTTAAAGGGTTCATGTGATTGGTACACATTGAGCTTTAGAAGAACAGGTCAATGAAAACCTTTTGGCCATGAGTATAACTCAGCACTGATGTCATGCTATTGAATGTCCTTCCCCATTGAAAGACTGTTTTGGAGAAATGCATTTTGTGAAAGAACAACCTCTTTTTACCCTGCATAATACGTATGCTCAGATTTCAGTGTAATCCCTTTAAATGCACTGTGTGCTTATGAAATAACAGGACAATGCTGAACATACATGTTTATTATCTTGGTAGTGAGAATCCATTTACATGGACAGTACTTAGAAGAGAAATCTTGCAACTGTAATGGGATTATTCCTTTTTTTTCCAAGGGCTCCTTTTAACGTCCAGTAAAGCGTATTTAACAATAACTGCACAGACAGCTAACTGTGAATGGTACTTCAGCTAGCAGACAGCATTAGCAGTGTAAAGGACTTAAGAAGGATTTGGAGCTTGCGTAACAGGTCAGCAAAGGGTTGCCTGCCTACAAAGATGAACATTTGAAATGTTTCTTTTTTTCTGTCCTCTTGGCTGAATGATGTTATTATATTACCCTGTTATTCACTTGCTGTTCTTATGCTCTTGTGAAGCCGAGTTCAGGCTCCGTGTGGGCACAGAGACACCTGTTTCACTACAGTTGAGGCACCTTCAATCGGAAAACATTTTCGGTTGAACGATATGTTTACTCCCAACGGTGTGCGACGGGGGGCGACAAGCTTTGGGGTATGTTCGCTCCTGCTCGGTGGGCGTGTCGGGGGGGGTCCAGCCCGAATCAATAATAACGCAGGCCTATGGTTTTTTTTTTTTTTTAAAGACATTTTTCAGCTTTATTGGACAGTATATAGTATAGAGAGACAGGAAGAATGGGAGCAAGAGAGAGGGGAAGACATGCGACAAATGTCGGACGGTCGGATTCGAACCCTCGACGTCGCGGCTCGCAATGAGCATGCGGTCAGCGCTCTACAGGCTGCGCCACCGAGACACCCCTCAGGCCTGTGCTTTAAAGCCTGGAGAATTACAGACCGGCCTTTTCAGACGTCATACTGACTATGTCAGTCAGCCGGGCCGCCAACACGGTGTTCAACCCAGCACCGTTTCTGTTTAAATAAACGTTCTGTTTCGCTACGTTCTGTCGGGGCCGAGCCTGACCCAAGTTCAGAGCTGCAGCTGTTCCGTTATCGCCAGGGAAACGTGCGGAATGTTCTTTTGCTGAGCTGCGGAAACTGGCACTCAGCTGACGAGGGGGGTGGGGTCCGCGCTGCCCTGGGATACGCGTGCCCCGACGCTGTCGGCCCAAACGCAGGAAACGCTGATGAGGATTAGGCGTTAAGCTCCCATCATCACATGCTGGCGAGACGTGTCGATATTCACCTCATAGCGTGAAGCCGAGGCCGCGATATCGTCATGACAACACGGGGGAGGACAGGTGGCAGAGCAATATGTTTTTCCCTGGCGATAGAGGGGAGAACGATGGATCAAAGACCTGTAAAACATTTGGCCCCTGGAGTACGGTCAGAATCGAAAGTGAATTACATTTCGATTTCAATTACGCTGCGGTGTACACTGGCTCTGTCTGTGAGATTCGATTAGGAGTGCAAGGAAGGACGAATACCACTTTTGATTAAAAAAAGAAATATCTCTATGAAGTGATTCATTGAAGTTAAATGTGAAAATAACGATGGCCAAAAGAAAGGAAGATTTGAGGCCAAGTATTAAATCTTTCTTGTGATCAGGACGATAATGTCTGGAAGAGAGATTACTCAATAAAGTTGAGACTGTTAAAATATATTGGTATTGCTATCTGTAATTTTAATCATCATTACCAGCGTCCACTTAATGTGTTATACCTTGGTTATTACTATTATAATTATTATTGTGCAGTTGTAAATGCTAGTACATGATCATATCCATGTTATGCATCCTTTATAATTACATTACAGTCCAGTTTAATACAGTACAGTATAATTACAGTCTCTGATGCTTTTATCCAAAGCTACTTACAGTTGATTAGACTAAGCAAGGGCCAATCCCCTCTGGAGAAATGTGGGGCCAAGGGCCCAACAGCTGTGCAGATCTTATCGCGGCTACACTGGGGTTTGAACCAACACCTTTCCAGGTCCCAATCAAGCACATTAGTCTACAGGCTGCCCCCTGATATAAAGTACATTGCTGATGTGTTCTGAAGGAATCTAGGAAAGGCAAGCTTAGGGAGGGTAAGATAAGGACATAAGGTCTTTTTTTTAAATAATTTCAACATAGTTTATGTTTCCAAGATGCAGCCAAGTTCTGTAGATCACCATCTTTGGCTTCTTTCAAAATTTCTTATTCCTGGTTGGGGTATTTTTTTTGGGGGGGGGGGGGGGGGGGTTGGATCCTGTCCCACCATGCATTGGGTTAGAGGCAGGAATACACCCTGGACAGGTCACCAGTCTGTCACAGGGCACACACATTACACACTCACTACTCAAAGACTCTAGCCTACTGCATGCCTCCATGGTCTGTGGGAGGAAACCGGGGTGCCTGGAGTAAACCCATGCAGACATGGGGAGAACATGCAAACTCCATGCTGAAAACCTGTCCTCCAGGATTCAAACCTGTGACCTTCTTACTGTGAGGGAGCAGTGCTATTCAGTATACCACTGTGCCACCTCAAATTGCCTTAGGAGTCCCCTTTATATGATGTAACCATGATAGGCATTGTAAACCGAAATCTTAAAACCTTCCAAATCAATGTAATTTTAACTGACATTTATTAACACAGGGCATAAATCAACTGTGAAAGGTTGTATAATGCAGTTGTTAATGATGTACTGTATGAAGCATTGATAAGTGAACTGCAATCAAGTTTCACCTTGATACCAGAACACTACTGTGGCAAATGGGTGACAGTAACGAATGCCCTGGGTTTGAATTCCAATTGGGTTCTTTCTGTGTCGTTCTCCAATGCAATTTACTTGTGGGTGGTAGGGTACCCCTTTTTGGGATGAGTTGAGGACGGAGGTAGGCTGATGGTCCAGGCCATGCCCATACAATCCTGACATTGTTTTCAAAAACAGATTTTAAGTCTGACTTTAAATGTGTGTGTTATTGACACTACCTTCAGTAGATATTTGGTGCATTATCTAATAACCGATTTACGGTTATTTCAACTATTTCCAGCCCCTTTACGGCCACTTTAAGAAATATTGTCCGAAGATCGCCTCATTCGGGTGTTAGTGGATCAGAGAACACAGAACTGAATGACACACAGGACTTATAAACTCTCAGGTGGACCCATAGGTGAACCCTTTCTAGTTCTTGATGGAGCCCTGTATCATAGGTGTGAAGTGTGAAAGCTCCAAGAAAAATAACCATTTTGCCCAACCCAGAACCCTTGAACTAGATATGGCTCTTCTATGGAATCACAGGGTTCCTTTCAGAAGTTAATCTTGGAGCTATTGCAAACTATTGGTGCGTAGCATGTACCAAATAGTTGAGAAAGTATATAATGATAATCTTAATGGGCACAGATGTGTCGTGAAAATCCCCTTTCCCCTCCGCTCCAGCAGAATGCCAGCCTCTGACTGACTGTGTAGAGCATTTATCAGCTCACTCCAGGCCCACGGTGATATTTCACACCGCCAGTGTGCGTGTAGACCAGGGATGTGCGTGTAGACCAGGGGTGTGCGTGTAGACCAGGGATGTGCGTGTAGACCAGGGATGTGCGTGTAGACCAGGGGTGTGCGTGTAGACCAGGGGTGTGCGTGTAGACCAGGGGTGTGCGTGTAGACCAGCGGTGTGGTGTGCGTGTTGACCAGGGGTGTGCGTGTAGACCAGGGGTGTACGTGTTGACCAGCGGTGTGCGTGTAGACCAGCGGTGTGCGTGTAGACCAGGAGTGTGCGTGTAGACCAGGGGTGTGCTTTCCTGTATGTGAAGAGGGCCTGTGTGGGTGCAGGTTTTTTATTTTAGCCTGTATGTACAATGTACCCCTGTAAAAATGATAGATAACTAATGTAGATAAATAGTAACTAATCATTTAACTTGTTTTTTAACTTACCATAGCAAAGTGAAATTTTAGGATGACATACATGGATTTTGTTCTCCTAATGAAGGGACTATTATAGTTGTATACATTGTATTTAAATGTATGTGACATTTTACAGCTTCACGGTGGCAACAAGTCATTGTTGTAAATGTTAGTGGAGTAATCCAGATGAAATTCCATGTTCAAAGGTGAGAAAGCAGTTTATTTCTGCTGCAGATATCCACCCCTTGAAGCTAAATCAGCTAAATCAGCCAGGGTTGTTGGAACGGTGCTTCCTGTTGGAGGCACTGCATGTGGCACATTTGTGTTATGTTGCAGCGGTTGATTGATGGCTGTTTAAATCAGAGAAGAATGCTCAATCAATCTGCCGTCAGAGCATATTATCAGGTGCATTGACTTTGCATCGTCAAACGTGTGGGACATCCCTAAAGAAGTAAAGTAAATAAGAGGCTAATTAAATGCGAGGAGATCAATAAAACCGGAGACTACGAGGGCTTTGAGGCAGCGCATCAGCGAGACAATCAGGTAATCTTTAGATTTAAAACATCAGTGTTCACTCCAAAGCACTCCGATGTGGGTTCATTCAGGTTTTCAGATGGCTTGTTTGAGGTGTCACTGGGATCACACAAATGCTCTTAGCTAAGCCTGGCTCTAGGGGAATGCAGGGATATTTTCTTGCGTACTGCCAGGCATTCTTGGAAAAAGAGTGTCTGCTAAATGTAGTAGCGCAACCAGCACCACCACTTACTGTGTCTTTAACCTTTTAAAGAGTAGGTTGATTCTAAGTCAGTGTTCTAGAACTCCACTGCGTTCAATTACCAGTAGTGATTTTGCATTGGTATTAGAATGCTCAGTTAAAAACATTCTAATCACGTACATGTGTGATTTTACACCTTGTAGGGCGAAAAGTAAATGCAGCAGAATCTCCAGTTGATTCTGTAGATCATGGTTTGTGCACAATGTCCTCTGTGTAGAGTTCCCATTGGACTGGTACAGTTGAAAAAAGCGACACGTCTGTGCCTGCTCTGTGCATCCAGAATGACTGAGGCTCCAGCTGTCTGGAATGCCAGTGGATTTACCTCTTTCAAGATTCTAAGTCTGTGTTCTAGAACCGCTTTCAATTGCCAGTAGTGTTTGTGACATCAGCATTAGAATGTTCCAATTAGAATGTTCAATTATGAGCATTCTAATCACACCAGTTTGACTGACTTCCTGAAAGGGTTCAATCGGATCACCTGGGACAGCTGTATCCTCACAGTCAGGGTCACACAGGGAAAAGTGTGATACATGCGAGAGTGTGGGAGCAAGAGAGGTGTGTTTCGGGGTGTGGGGGAGGGGGTTTATCACGAGGCAGGGAGCAATCCAAGCTGACACGGCCACCATGCATGCTGACTGAGTCAGAGGCAGCAGTGAGCACAGATCACAGCGGGTTTCTCATGCGCCTTCTTACCCGCGAGACCGTCGGGGTCAGACCCGGGGAGGACGACGAGGTCGGCGTGGCGACAGAGCTTTGGGTTTGGCGTCTCCGTCTGCACGCGCTCACTCCGCGAGGCCAGGCGTGCAGTTGCTTGTCGGCGTCTTCCTTCACCGTGGGAGCGTGCGTGGGAACGTCCCGGTGGCGCCTACAGCTGCTTCACCCCCGGGCGGGGCGGGATCGCAGAGAGAAGGTCACTGGAGTCTGCAGCTGTCCTTGCCTCCGGCAAAAGGTCATGACCCCGTGGTCAAAGGGCGTTCGATCCTTAATGGCGACACAGCCAGCTGCAGCCTGTAGGCTGTAGTGGCTAAGGTACATGGTTGGGATCTGGAAGGTTGGTGGTTCAAGTCCTGGTGTAGCCACAATTAGATCTGCACAGCTGTTGGGCCCTTGAGCAAGACACCCCACATTTCTCTAGTCTGCTTTGTCTAATCAACTATACGTAAGTTGCTTTGGATGAAACTGTCAGCTAAGTAATTGTGATCTACTGTAGATAGCCGTAATGGTATTGTAAACAGCATATAAGATAGTGAAGCCTTCAAAGAAGATAAGAATATATTGGGCAACCCTCTTCCTGGTGATCCACCATGCTGTAGCTTTTGATTTTACACTTACTTTACCTCAAGGTTTTCATTTCCACCGTAATTCTACACACCAATCTCTAGCTGTTGAGTGAGGTTTGTTTGGGTTGGAGTGAAAACTGAACAATTAGTGCCGCTGATTGGCCAAACTGTCGTCACACCTGGCTCCCAGGGAAACGGAGGGTGGAACACCAGCAGTTCTCAGCCCTTGAGGACCGTGATTTAATGAACACACAGAACAGGGTTGAGCAAACCTGTTATTCTGAATAGTAAACAGCAGTTATCTGCAATTGGTGAAAATGACAGAAGCCAAGGTGTCTATCGCTGGTTTTTAACTGGATATAGTAATTAAGCATTTCTGTCTGACTATTTTTTTTATGAATCGCTATTTAGGGAAGGCTTCACAGGTTTCTATCATACACTTGTATCGGTCTGCTGTAAACTTTATTCTGCCAGTTGTTATGCACTGTAAGAGGGATTGTAATCAATAACACCATCCTGTAGATGCAATCAGATACTGAATGTCCACAGCACACGTGGATTTGATTACGTGTGACGTATTGTTCCCCAACTCCCTCCTAAATTCTACTCAGAGGTCTCAGATGTCTCTTTCATGTTCTTTCCATGAAAAATCTTTCCAATTTTATTATTTGCCCATTTTTTTATTGCAGGTTCTATCGATTGTGTTTGCTGCAGTTTCATTGCTTTTATCACTTGCCTGTTGTGCTGTTGGGCGTTGTGTTTTTTAATGTATCTGCGCCAGTTTTTTTATTTCGTTCTTACGCACATGTTTATTCACACTATGCATGCTTGGCTTGAGTTTCAGATTTTCTTTTGTTGAGTTTTATTGTGGTACATAAAACGTATCCTTATTATACTCATTACTATGATTATTTCTTCTTCTCCTTATTAGGGAGTGGGCAGCCTCTGGGCAGCCAGTGGCTTAGTGGATACATGACTTTGACCCGCATGGTTGGTGGTTCAATCCCTGTTGTAGCCACGATAAGATCTGTGCAGCTGTTGGGCCCTTGAGCAAGGCTCTTCACCGTGCATTGCTCCAGGGGGGATTGTTTCCTGCTTAGCCTGAGGAAATGGAGGTCGCTTTGGATAAAAGCGTCAGCTAAATGTAATGTAATATTATTGCATCCATCCATTATCTAACCCACGTATTGCTGGTCAGAGTTATGGGGGGGTGCTGGAGCATATCCCAGCATGCACAGGGTGAGAGGTGGCTTGGAGGCCTGGCAAGACGGACAGACAGATAGTGACTCTGGGTTTGGGAAGCAGTGGCTGAACTGTGATCACTGGTGTGACTGTAGCCCCTGGGGCGGTGGGGGGTACACTGCCTGTTGCCATGTTCTGCCCCCCGCCCCCCGTGTGCTAAACACCTATGACATCACCTTCTAGAGAACAGGGCTGCAGTGAGGGGCAGAGGAGCGCTGAGCTGTAACATCATCATGCTTCGAAAACCGCATATCTTTTTTTATTTTTATTTTTTCCCTTTTTTCTCCCAATTTGGTAGCCAATTGTACCCCGTCTAATTCAATTAGAGCTAGTATTAGATACACCGCCCACACCCCGTCCCTCGGCGGCCCTACGAGAGCGACACGCCTTCTTCAAGCCGTCTCGCCACATGCTGGTAACCGTGATTCCGAGGCGCCCGAGGTGCTTTTTGTGCGGCGATCTACTAACCCTGCCAAGTCAAGTCCCTCCCCCTGGAGCAGCGAGCCAATTATGCTGCTCCACGTGAGCCAGCCAAACTTGGCTTTTGACAGGACCGAGAATCGAACCCCGGTCCCCGGTCCCCGGTGTGCAACTGCAGCGAACTGCAACCGCAAGTCTGCTGCATCTTAGCCTGTTGCGCCACCACGGCCCCCTGAACACCGCATATCTAACCGACCGTGCAAGACTCGCTTCGGCTGGAAAAAGCTGACAATCACATTATTGTGATTGACGCAGCTCAGAGAGACACTTCCTGCATGGCTATCGCTCTCTCTCTCTTTCTTCATTACAGCATACCTTCTGTCTTTGTACACAGTGTCTCAATGCGGAGACCCCCATCCCTTCTCTGTTTGTACACAGTGCACAATACCATTACATGGACCCCCTACACATCTGTCTGTGTACCCAGTCTCATTATAGGGACCCCCTTTCTACCTGCTGTCTTTGTACACAGTGTCTCAATGTGGAGACCTCCTCCCTTCTCTATTTGTACACAGTAGGCTTACGCAATACCATTACTTGGACCCCCTACACATCCATCTTTGTACCCAGTGTCTCATTATAGGGACCCCCTCCCTTCCCTGTTTGTGTATCAGGGACCTAACAGCACTCCATAGTGACCCCTGGCAGCCAAAGGGTAACTCTGTTAGATAAGGCACCATAGGTCCAGTTTGTGTGTGAATTCTCTCCCCGCCTCCCCCTCCTATGCCTGAACATTTGACCCCTCAACACCCCCTTCCCCCCCCCCTTCCTATGACGCCATCGTCCTCCGGTAGCTTCTCACCCACGCCTGACATCGCTGGCCTGACTGGATTGGTCGCTGTGTCCATCCTCTGATGTAATGGCTGCCTCTCCTCTGCGCTGCTCCTTGTTTGCTGAGGACCATGATGCATTGCTTCAGCACTTTGGCTCGCATTTGTAAGAATATGGCTACACTTCAGCCACACTAAATTACAATGCATTTTTTAACACTTAACAATGGCATGATTTTCCTATACCACAATGAATAAATATTGGTATTTATGAGAAGGCAACATTTTCCTAACAAACCTCCGCAAGATTACTTTATGGACTGCTAATATTTTATCCACACTCCCATTTCATCAATGCATCTTTTAATATTCTTGAGCTGTTTTCTTTCTGTGCTTGATAACCCCATTGAATAAGGATGGACACCCCTCAGAATGTCAATAAGTGAACTGGCTAATTTCAGCTGCTGAGCTTTAATGGGCTAACATGAGACACATTAAAAACTGCATTCCCATTAGTCATGAATAGTGAAAGAAAATAAATATTTTAACAACTCATGAAATTGCTGCTAACAACAATCTCATACATTGTTAATTCATGAGATATATAACAGTGCTGAAACAAAATACTTTTTCAAGAGTTCCATTTAATAACACATTAACTAATAACGACTAATCGTCAGCAGTGCATTGGTAACGATTTATAAAGCACTTATAAAGCTAAACTCTAACTGACTATAATGAAAGTGTAAAAATCCGCTCAAACTAACACTTAAACACTTAATTATTGGAATGAAGTGTGAGAACAAGTTTTTATTCTTAATGTGTGTGTGTCGAGGGAAGGCAGGGACGGGGGGTTACTGTTAGAACTAGCAGTTAACATACAATGTGATAGTATATTTTCACATGTGAATGACATATTCAGAATTATTTGCTATGGCTTGTTTATTTTTCTGGCCTTCTCTCCCTCTTTCCTTGCGGTCATATGTAAGAGAAGTATCAGTGGCCTCAGTTCTTATCTGTGATTTCTCTGTCAGGGATTATCCACCGTTCATCTTCATTTTCTTGTTTTATAGTTTCTCTCGTGCTCACAGACATGCGGTGCACATAGCAGGGGGCAGTGTGGTGGAGCTGACATATCCCATCATCCTCTCTGTTTCTCGCCTCTGACCCCGGTTGCATCACCAACGAGAAGCCCCATAACCGTCTGTGAAATTACCCGCAATGCTTTGTGAGAGATGTTATGTAACTCCTTGCTGCCAGGCTTCCTGTTGGCCAGTGCCAGTGTCACCCCCTCCCCTCCCCCACCCCTCCTCTCTCCTCCCCTTAACCCCTGGCACCGGCGATCCTGTAGCTATGGTTTCTTTTACATCAAAACTGGAGTTGGTTAACACAGCATCCCTATCAGGAGTGTGGGGTGGAGTGGAATGTCACTACCTGTAACTTGTATCATGTTAGATGTTAAATATCCAGTCTGCTATATTCAGGTCAGAGAGCTATACTTTCAAGAACAGTGCAGTAAAAATAGATGTTTGTGTGTGTGTGTGTGTGTGTTGAGCGCCAGGTGTGGTGTGTGTCTGTGTGTGTGTGTGAGTGTTTTCTGCCCAGGTGTGGTGTGTGTCTGTGTGTGTGTGTTCTACCGAGGTGTGGTGTGTGTCTATATGTCTGTGTGTGTCACCTCTTCTGTGGCTGTTATTAAGGCTAATGATAGCCACTGTAAGACAATGATAGCTGGACACCTCATTTGTCACACCTGTCTGTGGGAAGCATCTAGGGATGTGACTTGGTGTTTTCTCTCAGAGATTACCTCTCTCTCTCTCTCTCTCAGAGATTACTCTGGACCTGCCCAGGGACGGGGCTGTTTGTTTGAGCTCATCAATCCTCTCTGCTCGTTTGTCTGAGTGCCTGTGTGAAAGATAATGAACTCAGTGGCCGTGGCCACAGTTCAGGCCAGTGTTTCCTCCATTGAGCCTTCGGCATCAATCTTAACTGGAGGTGGCGGGCCTGAACCAGACCAGGAAGAGTGTGCGGCGTGGCAGGGGAGTGCTGTAGCAGGGTGGGGTATGGTGTAGCAGGGTGGGGGTGTGGTGTAGCAGGGTGGGGGTGTGGTGTGGCAGGGTGGGGGTATGATGTAGCAGGGTGGGGGTATGGTGTAGCAGGGTGGGGGTGTGGTGTAGCAGGGTGGGGGTATGGTGTAGCAGGGTGGGGGTATGGTGTAGCAGGGTGGGGCTGTGGTGTAGCAGGGTGGGGGAGTGGTGTAGCAGGGTGGGGGAGTGCTGTAGCAGGGTGGGGGTGTGATGTAGCAGGGTGGGGGTATGGTGTAGCAGGGTGGAGGTGCTGTGTAGTTGTGTGGGGTGTGTTTTATCAGGGTGAGGGAGTGGTGTAGCAGGGTGGAGGTGTGGTTTATCAGGGTGGGGGTGCTGTGTAGTTGGGTGTGGTGCGGTATATCAGGGTGGGGGTGTGGTGTACCCTCTGCTTTTGCTGCACATCAATCATGTGGCAGACGTGATGTTTACGTCAGTGTGTCCCAGTACTGTCTGCTTTGCCTGAGGTGAACGGACATGTTTGTGAGTCCTGGCGTCTCGTCTATCTCAGGGCTGGAAGTCGTTCTCATCAGTGTGCTCAGTGGGGTATCCAGCCCTGGTGCCGGAGAGTCCATGGATTTTTCCGTTATGCTGCACAGAGCTCATCAGTTACGCAGTCAATTCACTTCATCAAGCTTCACAGCTGGATGCTGATCTTATGAGGAAAGCAAAAATAAAAAAATGAGCAGTTTCTGTGGCTCCAGAACCAGGGCTGGGCACCTGCTGAGGGAACATCCTGGCATTTTGGCAGTTCCTGTGCGTGCAGATGGTGGCAAATCCTCAGTGACAGTAATACTGTGGGTGGGAGAGGAACCCACATCCATCTGGTAAATGGATCTCCCCGAAACACGAGCTGACTATGACAACGACGGTGTCGGCGTCTTGGCCAGATCAGCCGTGACAGACGGCGGCGCTGTCTCGCAGGATACCACTCGCAGTGTCCCTCGGAAGCAGGGGCCAATCACGGGGAGATATGGGCATCGGCCAATCACGGGGAGATATGGGCATCGGCCAATCACGAGGAGATATGGGCATCGGCCAATCACGGGGAGATATAGGCATCGGCCAATCACGAGGAGATACGGGCATCCTGACATGCCAAAAAACTGGAAGATGGCCTGAAATGCTCTCAGGCGACTGAGGGGACCAGGCCACCCTCTCACCGGGACAGTCTCGGCCTGTCAGGGAGGAACACTGAAGTGTGGGATTCCCACTCTCTAGTCTGTACAGTAGTTGGCTTATTTTGGCTTAAATAAATATTGACAAAGTAAAATCTGTTATGTGTTATTTCACTCAATGGTAGATGTATCTGCTCTTTGGACTTGGGGAGGACTTGGGGCGGCCTATAGCCTAGTGTTTAAGGTGCTTGCTCGGGACCTGGAAGGTTGGTGGTCCAAGTTGTTGCCACAATGAGGTCAGTGCAGCTGTTGAACCCTTGAGCAAGGCCCTCAAGGGCTCCACAGGGGGTAGAGACCCCTGCCTGGTCTAATCAACTGTATGTCACTTTGGATAAAAGGGTCAGATAGATAACTGTAATGTAATGACTAGATGAAGGTTAGTATGTAAAACCATGAATTTGAAAGGTGGTATACTTTCTTTTTTCAGTCACTGTACATTTAAGACTATTTGTATGGAGCTTACAAAAGTGCTAGGAACGAGAAATGCCCCCCTCATAAATTTAAATATAGAGGAAGATAACAGCGCTTGCTCACAACAATGACCTCTTATTCGTTCCTGCGGATTAAGGAAATGTCTGAATAATCGCGAGTGTATTTTAGGCCTCGGCGCACAGACTGTGGCCTCACTCGATGTGTGCGTTTACTCCTGTTTATTCTCAGAGCGAAAAACGTCTGACAGGAAGGACAGGTTTTACCGTGGGTGGGACGGCTATCTGTCGCTGGCAGAAATGTTTTGGGAATCCAAAGACTGCGCAACGCTTTGCACTTCAAAGCGCAAACCACAAAAACAGGCTCGCTGTGGAATTCTGCCAGTGCCTAATTGGGGGAGACCAAGACAGCAAGTGGTGCTGTTAAACGGCAGTTGTGGTGCTGTTAAACGGCAGTTGTGTTTTTCCTCGGAAAATGTCTGCTGCGCTGCTACTTTCAATGCAATTAAGTAAAGTTAAAAGAAATCAGATTTAAACTGACGCTTGTTAATCTTGCAAAAAGTACTATTAAAGGTTTTTTTTTTGTGTTTTTTTGTGCATTCATTGTTCACAGGGCTCAGTTATTTGGGAAGGTAGCATTTCACTGAAGAGTCACGATTAACGTCCCAGGGTGCTTTCCTTCCCTTAGTGATGCCAGGAGAGCAGCTGCTGCCTCCAAGACTGCAAACAGCCAGCCGGTTCAGCTCAGCCAACCACAGATTACCTGTACATACACACGCAGTACATACATATGCCATAGATTATAATGGCATTTATATAGTTATATATTGATATTGTTTTGTATTAGCTATTGTATTGTTGTACTTGGGGTATTCTAGCTGCCAACCGTGGCATGCTAGTTTGTAAGTTGATGCATTCTTCAAGGGTTGCGTTTGTATCCATATAGTCAAGCTAGGACTTGGAACCGTACTGTCTTCTCTGGTCCTCTTCACACTTGTTCCTGTGTTCAATCTGTGCACTTCATTGTACGTCGCTCTGGATAAGAGCATCTGCTGAATGCCTTGAAATGTAAATGTAATGCAGTTTTCTAAAAATGTATTTTTTTATCAAATTGTCATGTAGCTACGTTGCTAAAATAGCTACTGTAGATCGCTAATCTGTCGCTATAAAACTCGCTAGTTCTAAAAACCGCTGCCTCCCACCCAGTCGCTGAGGGAGGGAAGGTGCCGTGGGCCTCAGCTCACGGAGCAGGGCGGAATGAAACCGCTGTCTGGCCGTGTCGTTTCAGTGTTCACTGCGATGCAGCTAGCGGGCAAGCTGAGTCTGTATGGGGAATCCCTTCCAGGCCCGGAGCCAATCCTGTCAGCTCCGATCTGCAGAGCCTCACTCACCGGCTGATGTGCCGGCCCTGATAGCCTTAAGTACGTACGTGCGGGGATGGCAGCACACTTCACAGTGAAACTGAGATGACCGTGCACCGCCTTCAACTTGCCCCCTCCCCTGCGCTTCAGATCAAATTAGCATCATTAGCTTGTATTGTTGTTTTTGCTTAGCAGACCACTTTTTCTTTTTAACCAGGGAAACCTGCACAGCTTACAGTGTCATTGAGTCAATCCGGATGTTTTTCTGAAGCAACTGAAGCACCAAAGTTTCGATATGTCGTCAATATGAGTGTAAACACTACTATACTGAATGACCTGCTGTTTCTGTGCAACAATCTGTGCATTACCTCAGTTGGCCGACATGGCGTCAGTCCAACACCTAGCGCTTTCCAGATTACCACCCCCAGCGATATGAGTAGCAGACACCTAGGCTCTTGGTTCTGGTGTAATCGGTTTAGTGTACAATGTTGTAATCATGTGAGGAGTGTCTCTCCAACCTGTAGTGTCTTCCAGATTAGCAATGGGGCAGGCATCCAGGCTCTTGGTTCTGGTGTAATTGGTTCAGTGTATAATGCGGTAATCACGCAGGCAGTCTGTACTGAGACCTCAGTTCTGATTATTATCGGCACAAGCCTTTTTAAAAACAGATTTAGGTCTGGATTCCATCAGCATTCGTCCTTAAACGTTGAGGTACAATTCGATGCAAATTGGTGTGTTTATGTTCTTCGAGTTCAGCACTCAATAAAACTAATTTGAAGTTGACAAGAAAAGTTGGCATTTGCAAGTGAAAGTTGAAGACATATTGATTGACAATAATGTTTTTATTTTTATTTTCATCATTTTTTCAGGAACATTTGCAATGTTTTACATAAACAGTGATACACTCAGCATATAATATACTAAGTGTATGTGGTATATTGCAGTATAGTACATTTATCGAGCACTGTGTGCAGTGGTCGCAATCGATACAAAATGATTCAGCTTCGGCTCCAGACCTTCATACTCTCAGCTGATGGCATTTGGGCTGCAAGCCCAGCAGCGTCTGACCACATATTAACCCAAGCATTAGTCTATAGGGGCAGCCTAGTGGCTAAGGTGCTTGCCTGGGTCCTGGAAGGTTGGTGGTTCAAGCCACAGTGCAGCCACAATAAGATCAGTGCAGCTGTTGGGCCCTTGAGCAGGGCCCCTAACTCCACATTGCTCCAGGGGGATTGAAGTCTAATCAAATGTCCAGTATGTCGCTTTGGATAAAAGCATTGACTGTAATGCAACATAGTCCCTGCTGTGTGTTGCCACAAAAGGCATTATTTAAAATGTATTTATTTTACTGCAAAACAGCCAAAAATCGCTAGTGATTATCTGCAACAGTAGTATCTGTGAGGAAGTGCTATGCAGAGCACACAGAATCTGCTGTGGTTTATGCGATTTGCAGGAAAGGAGGGATCTATGATAATGTGCATTATCACTGACAGTTGTAGGTGGCATATCCGCAGGTGCACATTTAGCTACACACTGAACATGATCGGTTTGAGTGGCTGGCGTTTGTGCTGATGGTGCTCCATCATCTCATTGGCTAAGAATTAGATTTCCTCTTGTGATCGGGTTATCAATCAGCGAACTGAGAGCAGTGCTCTAGAATTGGGTTTGTGCTACGGCAAGAAACAAACTGGGCTCCAGAAAATAGATTTGCTTCAGATGTAAGGTTGGGGGAGTTCCTGGCGGTTCAGAGCTGGGTGGAGATCTCCGCGCCCTCACTCTCCACCTCTGTGGAATGTGCGCTGGCTGGAGTTCACGCTGAGGGTGTGAGAAAGGCCTCTTTATTGTGAAATGTTCCTAAAATCTTACCTGACCTGAGGAAACTGGTGCGCTTTCCAAGAAGAATGCCATTTTGCCCGATTTCCCTTCAGGGATTAATAAAGCAACTGTCAATCTGCCATATTTTGGCAGAGGAACGAGCTTCAGTGAAAAATGGCGACACTATACAAATAATTCTAAGGGTCTGTCATTGTGTGTGTGTGTTTTGTGTAGGTGCGTGTGTGTGTGCATGTGTCTGTCTGCGTGAGTGTGTGTGTGTGTGTGTGTGTGTTTGTGAGCATGTGGTACCTGTCTTTGTTTATATTTTCGTATTTTGGATATTTTTTAGTGTGTACACGAGGGTGCATGTGTGCATGCATTGTGGTTAAGTACATGCATGCACATGTTTATGTACAGTATGTGTCTGTGTGTATGTTTGTGTTTGTGTGTGAATGCGTGAATGAGTGTGTGACTGCTGCCTCTGATAAGAGATTTTAATCTCAGTGAGACAACTTGTAGAAATAAAGGATAAAAACATGTTTTTAGTACATGTCTGTGTATATGTGTGTGTAAGTGTGTTGGTGTGTGTCTGTGTGTGTACGTGGCTGTGTGTGTATTTTCTGTTGGGGGGATGCATGCTTGTGTACTTACCGACTCACATCCTATCACAGAGTACTTGCAGCCTGTCGGATTATGTCTAGATAACAAGCTGAGTTAGTCGAGCTGCCAGCACAACCTGAAGCGCATTTGTGAGTCCCCCTGCCTTCCCAGAGCTTCTTAGCTTCCAGGCCTGGCCTACCTCAATGTGGGTCCATATCCACACCTTCAGAGCAGGGCTAGGAGGCTGCCAACCTGAGCTAACAGAGGAAGGTCCCCTCTCTGATAGAGGGGACATGGTGTGTCCATACAGGGGGCAGAATTGACCCCCAAAGATCCAGTAGCCAGTAGTCTGTCGCATTAGAATAGCGTCACTATGCCACTGGTCGCCATATTGTGATGCCTAAATGCCCCCAAAATACAGAAAAGACCAGTCACAATTGAAAAGAGTACTTTCCTTGTGAAACAGCACTTCCTGAAACCTTAAAGTGCACTTTTAATCACGGTGATTAACCTTCATTTACAAATTTAATTTGCAAATGCTCTGATAAAACCCGCAAAGAAGATTAGCACTGCCTTGGTTCTTTGGCCATGCCAAGTGCATTACATAACATTATATTACATTACCTGACAATACTGCACCTTACATTATTACATTAGTGCACATTATGCGCATTACTGTACAGTATATTAATTTGCGCACAGGCATGCAGACGTTTAGCCTGATGAATAACAGCATTCGTTCCAGACCTTGAACAACAGCATTCCCAGGCCAGTGAGTAAAGATGCAACCCCACTACAGCACCAGTGCTGCTTTAGTGCAACCAAGTGCACAACCATACGAAATTGATTACTTAGTACAAAAGGTGGGAGAGGAACCAAAGATTTGGTCTGGAGAGGATGTGGGTTTGCAGTCTGTATCGGCCGATAGCCATTAATTCTGCTGTCATGACCACCCATGGAACACTGAAAAAGTTTGTCTTAACAAACCTTCTTCTTTAGGTTTATAATGAGCCTTAAAATCTTTTTTTTTCTCTCAAGCAGCAAATTAGGAGGAAAGTCTGCAAAAAGTGTGAAACCGGGCTGACTTCAATGCCGTTCAACGCTTGTTGGAGGAATAAAAAAGTTTAAAAGCCTTTATTAAATTGGAATATCAGTGAAAAATGTTCCCACACAAATATTACCTTGTTCTAAGTTACTATATGCTTGCCAATTAATTTTTCTTACCTTATCGGCAAATCTTAGAATAAAACTGTCTCACTTCAATTATAATATTTAGTCTTATTTCGCTAAAAAGTCATAGAAATCAGATGTTTAAGTCTAAATATACCGTAAGCCTAAACTACTTATTGAGATTGCATAATGTTTTGCTTTTTGCAGTGTAGTTCCTTCCCGTACCATGGGGCGAGTACAGACTGGTGTTGTGACTGGGTGAAGTTCTCCCAGAAAGGGAGGGAAAAGTGCCAGTCACTTCTGGGTTTGGGAGTGAACAGATCTGGCCAGGGTGCAGAGTTTGAAGATTGATTTTTGGGATGGTGGACCTGTTCCATGAAGTGCCTGGGCTTTAAACTGGATGTAAACTGTAACAGGCAGGCAGTGAAGGGTGGTGAGAAGGGGTGTGACAAGGTACAGTAACGCTTGTGAAGATTTGTGCTGCTGTGTTCTGCATTAGCTGCTGGAGTTTAGTGTAGGGAGAGCACACTTTACATTGACACCTATGTTCGAAGGCTAGCGCCAAGGTTTTAAACACTTAGACCAGCACCAAGGTCTTAGATACGCAGCCTAGCTAGCGGGAGTGCCTCTGCTAGTTCACCAGTGAAGCACAGTGAGGCGCAGCAGATTACCATGGCAACGCTCTCTGGCGCTGCAACCCTCAAATTCAAAATAATGTCGTCGGCCCTTGGCTAGGATCGATTTTGCCTTCAGCTGACCGTTAATGCGCTTGCCTTTGGAGTCGTTTGGCGAGGGAGAGGCCGGAGTTGAAATCCCGCCTCTGAGTCTGGCAGATCTCTTAACGCGTTGAGATCTCTTAACAGCGTTTTTAAACTTGACGGCAGCTGTATCAGGCAGCCAGCCTGCTGAGGTGTGGAGGGGCGTGACAGGCACGCTGGGGAGGATTGGTGCGGTTGCGTTGCATTTTAGCTGCAGGGGTTCGGCAGCCTGAGCAGAGTTTTTACAGTTTTACGGTGACTGTGCTCCTCAGCTCAAAGGCTGCTGTGGGTTTCACACATGGTAGGCAGTGTCTTGATGGCTTTGAGATGTGGCTTTGGGTATGGTGGTGTGTGTGTGTGTGAGTGGGTATGGCGGTGTGTGTGTGTGTGTGTGTGTGTGGCGGTGTGTGTGTGTGTGTGTGTGTGGCGGTGTGTGTGTGTGTGTGTGTGTGGCAGTGTGTGTGTGTGTGTGTGTGTGTGTGTGAGTGGGTATGGCGGTGTGTGTGTGTGTGTGTGTGTGTGTGTGTGTGAGTGGGTATGGCGGTGTGTGTGTGTGTGTGTGTGTGTGTGTGAGTGGTGGGGGGGGGTCTGTAGTAATTTGTGTAAGCATGTCACTGTGGGTGCAGTGGGTCTGTATGGCTTTTAAAGGCTGTGATTATCCAGTGGCTCAGTGGGCAGACTGTTAACACATCTCTGGAGGACAACTGCTCTCAATTAAAGGCTACTGTGAGTCTGTGTGTGTGTGACTGTGTGTGGTTATATGGCTTAGGGACTAGCTACTGATCTTCAGCTGTCTGATTCATTGCAACATGAACTTTTCAGCGAGAATAATTCACTATTGAACTAATTCGATGACTCTATCCGCATATAGCTCTTCGTATAGCTTCGTATGGACACTGGTGTCTGATTCCAGACTCTGGATTCCGGTGAACTAGTCCACACTACTTGCAGTGGGAGCTGGAGGTGGTGGAATTTCAAAGATAGACAGACCATCCGAGCCACACAAGTCCAGTATATTTACAGTGCATCCATCCCATGATCCTCGGCACTCCTCCACACGTTTGGGAGCCGGCAGCAGATGTTAGGGGGATGTGCGGGTGGGTGAATAGCTGGTTACCGTGGTTTCCAGTGCTGTGTCTGCGGACCGGGGAGCCCAGACGGCTGAACCGGAGCCCGTTGGAGCATGGTGCACGGGAGGACTATTTTGAGCTTAAGATTTGTGTTTCCTCGGGGGAAGAGAGGCAGGGAGGGGAATTTGGGGGGTTTGTACTGCTGTCTGTGGGGGGCCAGTCTGTCTGTCTTTCTAGCCCACTCGTCTGGGAGTGGTCGCGTCGAGGCTCGGAAAGTTTTACTTGGCCTGGAGTGAGGAATTCACACTTGGCTGCAGTGTGTTCGACGGCACCTTATTGACCCCGACTGGAACAGATGTGAGGTCTGCCTAGACTTACCTGTGCATTTAACCGTTCACCCACAGCCAGGACAGACATGCTAACACTTTCTTTGCTGGCCTTCCAGTTGGACAATTCACATAAATTTATGGGACATTTAATTAATTGATATATTGGTTGACTGCCAAGCAAGAGAGATGTTTGTAATAATATGTCTCATAATGATATAATAAATATGTATGTGACTGTGACTATTCCTGGTAAAATGACTGAAAAGAGTGCTCTTGATTGAGAGTCCCTCTGTAATTCACGTCTCTACACCTGTGGCGATGTTTCATAGGTTAGCGTATAACACCATTTTACTGATGAATGCAGTGTGGTGATATGTTTCGAACCTTTACCTGTATCATAGGCCTACAGGCCTTCAAATAGATCACTGGGTGTTAGGAGTATGTGTGTCAGAATGATTGACAGGAGGGCTGATTAAATGTGCGAGTAACTCCGCCTCCTTCTCTCCAGCAGTACCCTATCAGCACGGCCCCTACGGTGACGGACGGGGCTCCGGCCCCGCCCCCATCCGCTGCGTCCGCTGCCGCGAGGTGTGCAAGGGCGAGGTGGTGCGCGTGCAGAGCGCCCATTTCCACGTCAAGTGCTTCACCTGCCAAGGTAAGGGCCCGCCCTCCACCCCTGCTCCTCCCCTGGGCTTCCCCCTACGCCTGCGGGGTGTCCCAGTACCACGCCACCCCCGATTCTGCACCATCCACCAACCAGTCAGAACCGGTGTGAGGGTTTCCTGTCATCCTGTGTCTCCTGGTGTTTCTCTAATGGAACGCCACTAAACCTTTACAGACCTCCGTCTTGACAGACAGATCACGACGGTGAGTGATGTGCTGGTTAACATGAAAAAACCTGCCATAAGAAATTACAGGAATGTCTGCAGCAGCCCATGAAGAGGAAACTACGCTTTAAAGTACCCGTTATTAAAAGCAGATCAAAAGGTCTCAATCCGGCCCCCGGAACAGTTTAACCGCTTTTCTTTTGAGCGCAGAGGAAGAAAAATGCCTTAAGTAACGCCTGATGTTTCTTAATTTGAGGACTTTTTTCCAGCTGGTGTGGGGTATTTGTCGTTGTGAGGTCTTGATGGATTTCAGATCCAGGTGTTAGCAAGTATGTTAGAGGACAAGACAGTCTCTTGAGAGAGGGAGAGAGCGAGCTCACCTGCTGAAAAAAAACCAGCTCAAGTTCAGGTTTTGAAGCAGCTGGTAGCTGGTTGACCAGTTCAGACCCGTTCCATACTCAACATGGCTTGACCAGCTCAAGCTGTGTTTTGACACGCTGGTCGTAGCTGGACTGGGTCCGGACGCGGTTTTTACGGACGGACGGAGGAGCGTATGGACGGAGCACGCGCGGGAACGATCGGTCGGCGTGACGAGCAGCCGATTGGCTGGCCCGGTGGGCCGCCTCCCCCCTCCTCAGCGCTCCCACACTAGCGGCTGGCGGTCACATGTTCGCAGCGTTGCATGCGAGGGGTTGCCGTGGTAACGGTGTGAAGGGGCCCCCTCCCCTGGGTGGCGGTTATTCTCAGCAACACTCTCCGAGCGGCAGCCAATGGGAGGCCTCGGTGCGAGCTCGGGAGCCCGGCGGTGGGGTGGGGAGGGGGCGTGAGGAGGGGGAGATGGAATCACTCTTCACTGTGACATCATGACTTTCCTGGGAGCGTCTAAACTCCCCAACAACAGCAGAAACCCCATAGTACCTTACTCACTCACTCAGTCATGTCCCCCCTCCCTCTCCCTCTCTCTCATTCTCTCTCCCTCTCTCTCTCTCTCTCATTCTCTCTCCCTCTCCCCCTCTCTCTCATTCTCTCTCACTGTCTCTCTCTATCTATCTCTCTTTCCCTCTCACTCTCTCTTACTCTCTCTCACTCACGCCCCCCCTTCTCCCTCTCCCTCTCCGTCTCTCTCTCATTCGCTCTCTCTCACTTTCTCGTTCCCTCCCTCTCCCTCTCTCATTCTCTCTCTCACTCTCTTGTTCTCTCTCCCTCTCACACTCTCTTTCTCCCCCCACCTCTCATTCTCTCTCTCTCTGTCTGTCTCTCTCACGCTCTATCTATCTATCTCTTTCCCTCTCCCTCTCTCTTACCCCCTCTCTCATCCCTCCAAATTAATCTAATGATTCAAACTGCCTTCATATGACCAACAGCACAACGTTGTTGTACATCTACATCACTGTGACTGGGTTAAACCAAACAAAGAGCATGTGCCCACACACTACTCTACTGCTCTCCTCTAAGACTAACTAGAGCATCCATTTCATTAGTGTGCATTAACAACGCAGTGTGCCAGGTCCTATACAATATCCTGCGTGTGTGCAAATGAATACTAGTGGCCAGTTGTTTTAGTGGCAGATAACTGGGAGCAGTCTCATTCTTTCACTAAAGCGCTTTACAGCAGACATATCCGTTACCACTGCTCTATACCTTCTTTTCCTCAAGCAGGGTACAGTTACTGTAGCATGACATCATGGCTTGGAAACATATGAAGAGCATACCCAACAGTAGCAGACCCCCCCCCCCACCCCCCAGCCCTCTCTATCTCTCTTAGCCTTCCGCTAACAATCTTTATTCTTTAGTGTGCCCTCTGCTATCTCTGCTGAGATTTGTCAGTCTTTTTCTGTGTCCTCTCCCAGGATTTCACACACGTACGTACACACGTCCTCCCCTCCAGCTCCAGTTTCCTCTGACCCTTTCCTCCTCCTTTCCCTCCCCCTCTCCTCTCTTCTCTGTCCTCCTTTCCTTCCTCCCTCCATTGTGAAGTTCTGGGCTTCCCTCCTCTTCCCCCTGCCTGTCTGTCTCCCCCTCTCCTCCACTCCATCCTGGGGTGGTTGGATCAAAGCGGGAGCCTCCGGATCCAAAAGCACCATCCCCCCCCCCGGCTCCAGGTTTTATGATTTACCTGCCTGTCAGTTTTTCTCCTGTCGGGTAGGCTTTGATGAACCATCCGGAAGGCATAGAGGAATTCTCCGCATGGGTTTTTATTAATATTTTAAACTTTAGAAACCTGGATACGCTCAGTTTTAAGAAGATATCCAGGAACGGTTTGCATTTTGCTGAGAACAAGAAAGGGAGGTAGAGTAAGGTAATCCATTCAAACTTTTAACAAAAATGCTTTGATTTTTTCAACCCCTCGACTGCAAAAAAACACATGTCCTGTAATTACACTTCAAATCTTATTTGACATTTTGTCTTGTTTTTAAGTTGAAATATTAGCTTATTCTAAGTTGCCTGGCAAGTGAAATTGTATCACCCCGTTGCAACATTTAGAAATGACTAAAACCTTATTGCTCAAATCCTTTTGTCTTATTTATCAAAACCGTATTAAGAATGAGATTTGGTAGTGTCATGGAGTTATTGGTAGAGTTATGTGTCTCATTGTGAACAGTGGTCATTAATCCTATTAATAAATCTACATAAGTTTTAATTTTAGGCTTACATTGATCCAGCACATCTCCTGTCTCCCTGAAAGCACTCATTGATGTACTGACAGTGGTGAGCTCATTGAAGTGTGCTTTTTGTGTAATGTCATGGGAGCTCATCCATTATGTTGTGATTTTGTTGCCTTGCATTCCGAAGGTGTGTCACATGACTGTTGTGGAAAAGAAAGCGCTGTTTTGTCATCAGAATCCTTCCCCACGGCCTACAGAACAATCGCTCACATAATGATCCTGCTGGGGTGAAGTCCAACCTGAGCGCACACTGGCTGTCGCTTGAAGCATGTGCAGACACACACACACACACGCACACACACATGCTCACACACACATACACATGTGCACACATAGGCACACACACACATGCTCACACACACATACACATGTGCACACATAGGCACACACACACATGCTCACACACACATACACATGTGCACACATAGGCACACACACATGCTCACACACACACACACACACACACACACAATGCACTCACACAACCTGTTGCTCACCAGTCATTGTCGTAAATTCCCCGTACCGTCTCTCTGGTGTGAATGTTAGTAGAATAAGCGCTGGCTGAAGGCCCGCTGTGCGGAGGTGAAGTGGGGGATTTCTCGGTCCGGACACAGAAGGCCGTTTTAAAGTTCAGTCGTCTGCTCAGGCGGAGAGAAAAGACGTGGAGCTCCGGGGCCTGTTACCGCTGGTGCAGCTGTCACATTTACGGGCCCCTGGAGCCAGCTCACTCAGATTTAGGGCCGACAGCGCGCAGAATCGACCCTGACTATGGCTTTTTAAAGCCCTTCCTTTCTCAGCGGCTGCTGCGTCTTTACCGGGGCTGCAGGGGCCCTGGATGGGCTTCCAGGCGGCCATTTAAGAAACAGAGTCAATGGCACAATGAAACGGAACCTGCCTGGGGATGAAATCATTTTATTGTAACTTTGGATTTCGATTGTTTGTATACTGGGGCATGGCTCTTTCTGAAGAAGCTTTATATATTTATTTATTTATTTAATGATTTATTTATTTTTAGGAGGGGTGTTATCTATTTCCCAAAGCTACCAAACTGACAGAGCGGTTATAAATTAACTAAGTTAACTAGCTGGCTAATGTTGGAAATACAAAACCATTTCACTAAATTCTAAAAAATATAAGGCATGAAGTATTGCCTTTATTATACAGTACTGTCTAAATTAACCCTTGAAAATATTGCATATGAAAACCGAAATACATCATACGTGTTAATGCAGGTATCGTCTTGATGTACTGTAAACCTTACTGGTGGAACTGACTACCTGTCTATCCTCTGCAGGTCTGCTTGGTATGTGGTGTGTTTTAGAGGCACTGAGTTCAATTCACAAACAAACCGCAGAACATAAATGAAGGATTACAGAAATCCCTGCTGTACCCTCAGCGAACAGCATAAGCGCTGATTGTTTATAATCGGAGTGGCTATTTCCGCAGATCCCCCTGGCTGTGGTTCAGTAGAGGTGAGCATTACTGGACACTCCAGGCTCTAGTGATTTGGATCATGTCTGTGTGAGTCACCGCTGGTCTACAGCTACACCTCTGCAGGCAACGGATTGAGCTTTTTCAGGATAACAGGCAGAGCAGGACTGATTGAGTCTTATCGATTTCTTTTCGGACCTTTGTTAACTGCCAGTTTGGAGGTATTGGGGGCTGGGGGGTGGGGGGAGGGGGAGGAATGAAGGGGTTTACATCGGTTGGAAATGGGAAGAAACTCCAAGGACACAGGTTAAGCCTGAGGCCAGTTGAAGGAACTTTTCCAAAATTCCTGCTCTCTGTCAACTCTCGGCATAGCCAGCCATCAGTCCCAAGCTTTGACTCAATATTTTTTTCTGGACAAATGTTTGAACTCGTCATCATCAAATTCAAGGGCGGCACGGATGGCGCAGTGGGTAGCACTGCCGCCTCACAGCAAGGAGGTCCTGGGTTCGAATCCCCGTCGGCCGGGGCCTCTCTGTGTGGAGTTTGCATGTTCTCCCCGTGTCTGCGTGGGTTTCCTCCGGGTGCTCCGGTTTCCTCCCGCAGTCCAAATACATGCAGGTTAGGCTGATTGGAAAGTCTAAATTGCCCATAGGTATGAGTGTGTGTGTGAGTGAATGGTGTGTGTGCCCTGCGATGGACTGGCAACCTGTCCAGGGTTTATTCCTGCCTTTCGCCCAATGTATGCTGGGATAGGCTCCAGCCCCCCTGCGACCCTGTTCAGGATAAGTGGGTTAAGATAATGGATGGATGGATGGATCATCAAATTCGACTCCATTTGTGAAGAACACTGCATGACATTCAGGCATATAGCAAACATTCTTATCCTGAGTACTTTCTACATGCAATCTATTTACCCTACTGCACTGTGGCCTCATGTTACACTGCCACCAAAGGAAAATAAATGAGTATTTTTTTATAATCGACCAGTCAGAGCCAGAGATAAGGACACCTGTTGATTGAATTCAGCCACTTTTCCTTTCTCTCTCCCTCTTTTCTCCTCTCGTCTATTGCTAGAACTCGTGTTTGCTCCTCTCCCTCACTCCATTCAGGTAGATACCAAGATAGGTCTGACAGAGAGAAATGTTGTCCTGTTGTTTAGAGAGCTATTGAAGTGGTGAAAATCATGGTGGTGTTCTCAGTAATGAATTAGATAGTAACCTGGCTTTAATCACTCGTTCGTTAGCAACTTTGGAGAAGGCCACTGTGAAGGGCACGTCAAGGAAGAAAAAACGTGTCGGTTTTAAAGTGTTTTACTTTAGAACAGGGATCGTCAAGTCACGGTTGTCGAGGTCTAAGAACTGCTGCTTTTCCATCCGCCCTTTATCTGGGAGTCAGGTGTGACGACAGGATGGCCAATTAGTACCAGTTGCTCAGCTAATTACCTGGGAGAAAAGAAAACCAGGGCTATATTTGAATTCGAGGTCCAGATTTTATGATTGCTGTTTCATGTCTGTGTCGATGTGTCTGTCAGGGCCACTCTGCCATGTTCCTGGAGATCTGTCATCCTGTAGGTTTTCACTCCAACCCTAACAAAGCACACCTCACTCAGCAGCTAGAGAAGGCCTGCCTAACTCTGTTCCTGGGGACCTATCATCCTGTAGGTTTTCACTCCAACCCCAAAAAAGCATACCTCATTCAACAGCTACAGTTGAGATCTCGTTGAGCTGCTGATTAGTAAAATCAGGTGTGCCAAAGAGCAGGGTTGGAATGAAAAAAAAATACAAGACAGTAGATCACCCGGAACAGGGCTGAGCATGTGGCCCTGGTCTAAGTTCCTGTTTTCTCATGGGCCAAATCCCTGCTGTTCCTCTCTCACTCATGTAAAGGCAGTAGCTGGAGGGACCCTCTCTTTGTATTGGAAATACTCACGGGAGTCCTGTCGGCATGAAAACCTGGCCCACGCTGCTACTTCCAGGAAACAGGAAGTCCTTTAGTGCCATTCCCAGACGGAAAGTCTGCAGTGCCCATGAAACACATTGTGGCAGTTATATTTCTCAGTTCATCCAGGCTACTCAGTCCTATTACCCAAAATACTTTGCAGGTCTCTTTTATATTGCCTCTTTATTATCATTTTTATGAGCTATTAGAATCAAAAGATTTGCTCTTTCAATCACTAAGTCGTTATTGTGCCAGTGTTTCATATTCTCACTGTTGCAGCAACAACTGCATACAATTCCGTTTTTATGAATGGTTATTTTTTCTTTCTGTCCATTTCACTATCCTGTTCTAGTGTGGCACTGGAATAACTTACAGAGTGGTACTGTAATCATTTAGGCTGCTTCTTTCTCTATCTCTCTCTCTCTCTCTCTCTCTCTCTCTCTCTCTGTTTATCTATCTCTATTGTTCTTTTTCTCATTCATATCTTCCTCCTCCTTCCTCACTCCCCTTCCCAGGGTTTTGCCTCTTTTTTCTGAAAAGGGCTGGTGTCGGTGTAGGTTTTTGTATTAGGCTTGCACAACAGTACCAAATTCTACTTATTGAGGTCTTGATTAACGCACTACGACACTTTACTCAACTAACTGACTAATGGTGAAGACCATGCCATAGTGCTGGGCTGGAACAAAAACCTGCACCTGAGATTAAATTACGCATATAAGTGATTGGTTATCCCAATCATATCTCACAGCCTAGCTTCAAGGCATTTTTTGAGAAAGACTTGGAGAATGTTTTAAGTTTTGGAGAAGTTATGTTCAGTTATTATCACTTTAGTCACAATAAGATCCCCACAGCTGCTGCATTGCTCCAGGGGAGGATTGTCGCCTGCTTAGTCTAATCAACTGTACATCGCTCTGGATAGGAGCCTCTGCCAAATTCCATTAATGTAATGTAATCCGTTATAATCAGTTATAGATTTCTGCCTGAAGGGTTTCAGAAGTTTCACACAGAGTGGAGGAAGTTGCTAGACTCCAGTGAGCACGAAGCAGGAAGAAGTACAGACGTGGAGTGACCCTCCCGAACAGACGTCAGCCTGACAGCCCCCATCTCCGCTCCCCCTAATTCACAGCTCCAAACACTCCCTTCGCGACTGCACTCCATTCTGTCAAATATATATCTTTTTTTTAAATGAAATGAGGTCCCAAAGTGTTCCTTCTGCAAGTTCATCCAGCATGTTCCTTTCTCCTGGTACACTCTCAGACGAAATGGTTATTTTGCTTGTCTCCATAGAGGAACCATTTTCTGTTCTTTTTGGATGCCTCGGTCATAGGTGTGAAGTGTGAAAGCTCCCAGGCAAACAACCATTCTGCCTGCAGACTGCAGGTTTGACTCCACCACTCTCAGTAATAGTGACAGTGGAGGTGCATTTTTGTTCTTCAAGGATCAAATTTCCCAAATGTACCCTGAAAGTACAGTAATGTTCTCTTTGGGTAATAATGAGATTTCCAAGCCGAAAATGTGGAAATTAATTATATATTGCTGGCAAGGGGTACAAAGCGGAACTATTTGCTTCTTTCTCACTGGAGATAAGAAATGTGTGTAATTACACCTTAAGTGCACTCACAGATAAACAGAAAAAGGTATTTGGCTTGTCCTTATAGGGGAAACCATTTTAGTTCTTCATTGAACCTTTGTGTGGTACATTGTGGGAAAATCGGGAAACTTGATTTTACATTTTGTCATCAAAAAATGTAAGAAAATTGGGAGAACAAACGATAACATACGTAAATGCAGCGTAATGTACATCCATATATATGCGTATGGCCGTAGTACAGCATCTTGTTGTGATGAGTGAGGGTTGCCAGATTTGGCGTCGGCGCAAAAGGGTTAATGAATGATATTTTCATTCATAATTTAATTTCATTAATATTAAATGGCTGCCTGTCTTGAAGTAAATCGATATTCGAAACCTTGCCCCAAAAAAGTACCTGCAAAACACCTTGGGAATGAATAGTGTGTCTTTTATTTTGGCCGTGTTTTGATCCTCTGGGCTCAGTGAATCCCTCTCGGGGGGCTTTTCAGAAGCCGGACCTGCTCCGGCTCATTAGGGCTCTGGGAGCGGCTCCTCGGGAGGCGGGAGGGGCGTTTTTAGGGGCCGCGTGAGGGCCCCTCACCCCGCCGCTCACAGGGGAAGCCGCGGCGGGGAACCCGCTGGGTTTACAGGCCCGTGGTGAAAGGGCCGAGCAGGGCCCGGAGCCTCAATGGGGGCGAGGAGGAGAAAAACGCTTTGTGCTCACAGGGCTTTTAATGGCCTTGTTAACTTGTTTTTAAAACGGGGGAGGAGGAGGGGAGGGGGCGAGGGGCTTATGTCAAAAAGCCCACGGTATTTCTGTGACTTGAGAGGGAGGATTTAGTCTCTACTGAGTGACTGAGTGTCTCTCTCTCTTTCAGTCACCTGCTCACTCACCCCCTCACAAACAGGAATTAACTACTGACTACTTGTCTTGCTCACCTGAATTAGTACCTAATTGAGTATTTCACTCACGCACTCACTCACTCACTCACTCACTCACACACACTCACGCACTCACTCACACAGTCACTCACTCACACACACACACTCATGCACTCACTCACTCACTCACACACACACACACTCATGCACTCATTCACACACACTCAAATAAACAAATATTTGACCCAGGTCTGTTCTGACAGGCCGGGCATTAGAGTTAATGAGGCGGTACGTTGCTACATCTCGCTAGTAGGGGAGGCCCTGCCCTCCTTCTGCAATGGAGTGAGGAAGGGAGAGAGCGAGATTTTCAGGGGCCTCTGGTCACCATGGAAACGCTGGCCCAAGCTACCCCTTGGTAACCAGCGAGACGTCCCCGTCTGAAGGTCATGCAGCGCATCCACGAGGCGCCCAGTGCAGGATGCGTGGGGTTTCGGGGGACAGACTTTCGGCATCGTCCAGATACGTTGTCACTTTTACCAATCCCGCCACACTGCAGCGATAAGCTTCGGCGGAACACACTGAAAGCAGCGGGTTTTAACTCCTGCGTAACGCTGCATTGGGCATGTGCTGTCGCTGTGCTGACCGGGGAAAGGGCCACCTGCCCGTCAGAGCGCATTCCGCCGGAATGTCGGGACACCTGGCCGGCCCCGCGCTTCCCGACAGCTGCCGGGATGGGTCTGGGAATGTCAGGAGCGCTAAGGATCAAACGCCACATCCGCGGCACCTGCCCCAGGTTTCAGCGCTCCTCTGCTCCGGAGGACGGACGCGGGTCTGGCATCTGCACGCACGGGCTGTGAATGATGATGCCGCACGTTCGCACATCTGCAAAACCGCGTTTGAACTTTGGTCCAGAATCAACAGACTCTTATGGTATGTGTGCAGCAAATGTAGGACGCAAATGATGAACTGTTTGGAGTTCTTTACTGGAAGAGTCTAGACGGAAAGAACTTTGGATTTGTACTGATGCCAGTTAGGTCTTGGAAAACTAAACAACAAGAATATACATTATACACAGGAGAGTGTATTGGCAGGCATCAACATTTATGTGATATATATACGCATACGTGAATTCCTATTTATTAAATCATTCTTGGGTTTTCCATGTGGTAAAAAAATCATTAGAATGTAGCATTTGAATCACAACCTGTGCTGCTGTACACATACTGGTATAGCACAAAGTCAAGTGTGCTGGAGGATTGTGGGATATGGGCAAGGCACAGACAGGAGTACAGGGTCAATGGACCAGGCTTGTTACAGTTATTATTGTTACAGTGATTTAGCTGACACTTTTATCCAAAGCAATTTACAGTTGATTAGACTTGAACCAGCAACCTCCCAGGTCCCTGTCAAGCACCTTAGCCCCAAGGCTATGGGCTCCCCCATACAGTGGCAGCTTTCCAGGAGCAGACCCAAGCCAGACACAGCCCCTAGGGACCTTTGGCTCAGGAGCATATACCTCTGGGTGATATATTAAGGACTATTCATTATAATCTGATATGCAGCCCTGCGATAGGCTAAATCAGGACAGTCCCTATTGTCAGGAGGACATTACCATGGCAACACTGGTAAAGGGAAGGGGGGGGGGGGGGGGGGGTTGTATCCAGGAAGTCACGGATTTGAGTTCCTAGCAACACCCTGTCCTATACTTCAGTGTGGTGCTTGATGAAAATTGCTCCAGGTAATTTCCGCAAATTAATAATTTGAAAGTATTAGCTTTATAAACCGGGCTGGATAATTGCTCAGTTGCACATCTGCCACCCAGCAGGGTAAGATGCGGTTATGTAATTCCTGTTGTTCTCCTCTGACAGGTACATGCTCTCAGGCGAGAGGGGTCCAACCCAGAAGGGCCTGAATTAATTCTCACATTTTCCTCATCGCTGAGCTTTTAACCCATTCACAGAGCTGGTGATAACGGGAGGCTCAGATGTATATATCATCTGCCTGTGGGATAGGGATGCCTTACAGACCATTTATTTGCCTTACATATATTTTTTGGTTTAACCATTGAGCCATGGCTGAGGCATCATCTGCCCGTGGGATATGGTCTCTATGCATTCATTCAATACTGAGGTGGGTGACCAGCTTGACCATGCTGGTTGACCAGCTCATACCCAGCTTATGACCAGCTAGACCAGCTTATGACCAGCTCAATATTCAAGCTGGTCCAGCTGGCTTTGCTGCATTTTACAGCAGGGCAAAGTCCGGTCTGCAGAAGCTCCCAGGGCTCTGCTTCCACACTCCCATCACACGCTCCAGATGCAAATCTTCATCGACCCTAATTTGCAAAGCAAATGCCTTTGTGTGCGGCCAGGTAGACTCGCTCAGCGTTGGACGTGTTCTGAGCAACAGTGTGACTGTGCGAAGCGACGCAGTGAAATATTTAATTAAGCAAACAGGGAGGCAGAGGAAGCAGCTGCGATAGCTTCAGCTCTGACACAGTGCCCAGAAACGCCAGGCCTGTACCCCAGCGCTTCTGTGCGAAGGCTGGCAGACCTGTGAGTCGTTCTGCTGACTGGTGTGCAGGTATTGGCCTTTTTGTGTTAAATTAAGCCTTCCGCTGTGTTGTCCGGGAGATCTGCCCTGTTTTTCGGGCACGTCCAACGAGCCATTTTGATCTGCCGCTGGCAGAAAGATGACAACCGAAAGGCGTGTTGGAAACTTACGGAAATCGGAGATGAAAGGTCCCTGGAAGTGATGTGTGGGGGGGGGGCACAGGGCTGGCTCAGTACATCAGCAGATCCTTTGAAGATCACGGAGAACTGTAGTGTATTGAGCTGCATCTTCTCACGGCAGTTTCAATTCAATTCCCGCTGAATTGCGCTGTTAATGCTGGTATCCATGAATTTCAGCCTGGTGTTTCAGTCTAAATAAGAAAGAGGGAGGGGCAGGATGCTTAATATTTAGGAACCAAATTTCCAGATGCAGCTGGGCTGTGTTCCACCAAAGGTGAGAAGCCATGAAGACTTCTTCAGAACTTGCGTAGTCTCTTCACAACGAACACCTGGACAATCTAGTTTTCAATCAATGTTTTTTATTACCTTGTTTCAACAGTACATTCTAAGACAAGATAGAAGCTTGTAGCTTGAAGAGAAAAGGTCAGGCTATGGACAGCTGACCAGCTACCATGACCAGCTACCAGCTGTTTCAGAAAATAGCTTGAGCTGGTCAAACCGTGTTGTGTATGGAGCTGGTCTGAACTGGTCAATCCGCTACCAGTGTTTAAAAACCTAGCTTGAGATTTGTTTAAAGCAGGGAACAACATACAAATGTGTCACAGGCACCCAGATGTCCTTTTGCATCATTATACCCACAAGGCCTGATTTCTCATTTGTGTTTCCTCCGTTTTCCGTGTGCATAAAAGTTCAGTCTTCGCTTTCACTGCATTACAAATAAGAACACAAGCCGGCAGAAAGGTCACTTCAGAACAGACACAGCGGTGCATACACAGGAAAAGGGTAAGGGAGTGCAAGATGTAAAAAGAAAAAAATGCTTATTTTGGAAAATAGCTTATTCTCAATCTATTTGCTGTCTCTCCGTTCTCTCCTGCTCTCTCTCTCTCTCTCAAATTTTTCAAATTCAAATTGCTTCATTGGCATGAAATACAAATGTACTTATTGCCAAAGCATGCATATGAATAATATTGAAATAATAATAACTATGATACCAGTAATATGAATAACAGCAACCATAACAATACAAAATCAGAAAATATGAACGTGTTCATGTATGTTTTTTGAGGGTGGCCACACACTGTCCCTCACGTTATGACAGACTCAAATCTTTTTCTTTTGATATGTATGTGAAAATACACTTTGGTGTGAAAATACAAAAGCATTACAATTTAATGTATTTTTGGGAAATACAGGCATGTTCGTATGTTTATGAGGAATTGACTAAACTGAGGAAAGAGTGAATTTTGATTTCAGTTTGTCTATACCATTTCCTGGGGTGTGTTCCACAAATCAGGATTACCGAGTTAGCCAGATAACTGCACAAAGTAAAACTAACTCCATAATCCTGCTTTGTCGTACAGGCCCCTGAAAGAGATATAGTGTATACGTAAGTACATAAGTGTGTTTTAAGGGGGAAGGAGATGAGTCATAACTATGGAGTGGTGATCTTATGACCATTTCATTAACCCCAACAGTTACCACTACGGGTCTGTTGTCTGTTGGGGTGTCACAGAAAGAGTCATTGAGCCTGTTGGCGACGCTCTCCGAATGAAGACGGAGATGTGAAACCTGCCTACTGGAGCGATGTGATTCCTGGGTCCATCTTTGATCTCGAGCACAGGCTGACGCTATAGCAGCAGCACCTTAATCAGTGTCTGCGCTTAATTAGACAAGCTAAATCACCAGGCTAATTAAGAGGAGCGACCGCCCCCACGAATGCCTGACAGTGATGAGGCTGGTAAATACAAGCGTGATTACAGCCCTGTGTGTGTGTGTGTGTGTTTGTGTGTGTGTGTTATGTGTGTGTGTCTGTGTGTGTGTGTTATGTGTGTGTGTGAGTATGGAGTGTACTGCTTCTCTTTTGTGTAAGAATGCACAAGTGTACCTGTGTGTGTTTGTGTGTGTGTGTGTGTGTGTGTGTGTGTGTGTGTGTGTGTGTTTGTGTGCTATCTTAGCAGTAGCTGATCCAATAGGGCAGCCTATAGTCTGTTGGCTAAGCTGTTTGACTGGGATTCAGAAGGTTGGTGGTTCAAGTCCCAGGTGTAGCCACAATAAGATCAGTGCAGCTGTTGGGCCATTGAGCAAGGTCCTCAACCCCACATTGCTCCATGGGCGATTGCCCCTGCTTAGTCTGATGTACTGTAAGTTGCTTTGGATACAAGCATCAGCTAAATAACAGTGATGCCTCAGTGTAGTGATTGTAGAGAGTCTTCCGGATTTCTTGATTCACAAACCTAGAAGAAGAAAAAAAACTATTTTGTAGCAATGCAACACTTGCCGCTGTCTCTTTGCATGTGTGTGGATCCGACGTTCCATTCTGCGGCCATGGAAACGAAATGCGAGCCCGGGATGTGAACCACAGAGACCTGGCATGTGAGCCTGGCATGCGATTGGCTCTTCCCTCTCGCTAGGGGTGACGCCGGGGCCGGCCCTCGGCTGCTTATCAGAGTCCTCCATGGCGGTAATCACAGTCTAACGGAGATAGAAGCAGCGGTAACAACCAGGAGGGGTTTGACTGCAGGGGGGCCATCCTACAGAGGGAAACTTTAATCACATCTGTGGGTAGCTGATAAATACAAAATGGCCGCCACCCCCTCCTCCACTGTGGTTTCATATCGGTTTATATTCAGCCATCCCAGGACAGAGCTACCGGCGCTACACAGGAAGAAGGGAAATCAGTCTTTATTTATGGGCTCCTGCAATATTCATCCAGGATGCAGGGTTAACCCAGAGGAAGTGCGTGTGCCACTGCTTTCCACTTGAAAGCATTTTCCCTTCTTTTTCCAGACAGCGGTTACAGCGTTCGGCGCGTCGTGAGCTGTGTCGAACCGGCTGCTTTTGATTAACTGCTATTGTGCGGGAGGGAGGTCAGCATGTGTTTGCTGTTGCGCGGAGCCAACAGAAGCGTTTTTCCCCCGTCTGTTGGTTAACAGGGCAGGGACGTAGACAGGCAATCGTGATGAATTATCAAGAATCAAGAGTGCTCTCGGAAAAACGATGTAAAAGTACTCCAGTACGGTACTTATAGAGCTTCCATTCTCATGAGCCTCACTTCCACCAGTATTCTAAAGAGCAGACTCATCTCTACAGAGGCCAACCTTAGAGAACTGGAGAACTGCCAAATAAAAACATAAACACACACACGCACACACAGGATCATGAGAAAAGTGGTAGGGCACCTCCCCAAACCGCACAAACAATCAGCGATCACATCATGGAAGCACTGCATGGAAACAGACAACAAAATAACAGGACAGCTGAAATTACATAGTATAATTCTACTGCCCAGAAGACACCATAATTACAGTGTATAATTTATTTGTCTTGTAGGTGCCACAGAGTTACTGGCGTCTTCGTCCAGGCTAAAAGTTCAGTGCATTCACGGTTCTTGTGGCCATGAGCCCAGTTGCGTAACCTGTACACCTTACCCTGTGGTAAAAGATCAGGCTATAGGCAAGGGCAATTGAGCCTCATTGCTAAAGGAGGGCTTTAATTTTTTTAATTTTTTTTATGTTTCAGAAATCCATTGTTTTCAATTGCCAGTAATGATTGTTACATCAGCATTAGAATGTTCAGTTAAGACCATTAGAATGTTCAGTTAAGAATTTTAGAATGTTCAGTTAAGACCATTAGAATGTTCAGTTAAGAACATTCTAATCACATACTTGTGACCTCACATGGTAAAGGGTTAAGCCCTTGGCTTTAAATGCTGTTTGAATGCTGCCTTTAGTTCCATTTGTTGCATCCATTGCCTAAATGTTGAGGCCCATGCAGCCAGTGTGACACTTTTTTGCAGCTTTGCATTACAGACTTACAGTTTTAGCAGCTTTACTGCTGTCAATCACGCTGTGCTAAAAGTGTAAAAAAAAAGAAGCAATTACTTGCTATCTACATTGTCGTCGTCAATATCCTCCTAAGAACCGGCAATTCAATTCTGTACACTGTGGGGAATAGGAGTTTGTGGTCTTAATGATATATTCTAGTATGCTGAAACCTGCACTACATGGGACGTTCAATGGAAATCATTTAAATAATATTTTTTGTCATCCAAGGCAATTACTGTGTATTATGTCAAAAGAATATAGAAAAAATATTTTGTATCTGTTAGTTCTCAGGAGAATAGACACAGACAAACATATAGAACATAGAAATACAGTTGCAAAAACAAATACCTTTCATGCAAGTCATGCAGTGTGTGTGTGTATGCAAATAATTGCGCAATATTTTACTTTATGGGATTTCACATTCAGTCAGAATCCCACATGGTTGTTGCTGAAATGAAGAAAGAAGTTGACAGCCTGTTATTATCTTGTTTTATAGCGGTCCCTTCGTCCAGATGAAAGCCACCAATGGGAGGTTTAAATGGCATGGCATTTGGCCTTAAGTTTGAATAATACATTTGAGCGAGCGTTTGCATTCACTCCAGACGGTACCTCATAAGACCTGGGGTGGTTTTAACAGAAAATGTTTTGGGCAAACCGATGCTTTTGTTTTGGTGTGTGAACGCACAACCTACGTGGCGTTTTGTCTGCGAGGAATTTTGAGCTCTCTGCGCTCCCTTGTAGAGTTTTGATTGTTTTGCCTGTAGACTGTTGGCAGAGGGAACTCAGTGTGCACAGAGCTGGCACTGATCTCGGGCAATAACACTCTCGATGGACAGGAATTGCAGGATGTATGTTTGACTGTTTCTGATTCATGTTGTTCGGAGGTTGCAGGTTTGATTCTCAGGCAGGGCACTTACAGCACTTAACCTGAACTGCTTCAGTTAATATCCAGCTCTATAATGGATGGTATGTAAAAACATTGAATGGGGACATGAACCACTCTGTGATATGACTGGTTCTTTTGACCCCATTGACCCATGATTATGAACACACACACACACACACACACACACACACAAACATGCACACACACACACAAACATGCACACACGCATACACATGTGCACACACATACACAAACATGCACAAACACATAAACATGTGCACACACACACATGCACACACGCATACACATGTGCACACACACACACAAACATGCACACACATACACATGTGCACACACATACACAAACATGCACACACACATAAACATGTGCGCACACACACACACACGCACACACACATACACATGTGCACACACATACACAAACATGCACACACACACAAACATGCACACACACACATACACATGTGCACACGCACACACACACACAAACATGCACACACACATACACATGTGCACACACACACACACATGCACGCGTGTGTGCACAGACATGCTACTTGGCTCTCATATGGAATCCTGCTGTCTCTAGGGCAACCGGAGAAGGTGCTTGTTTCCTATGGTAACTGTGGAGTGGGATGCCCTCCTGTAACATTAAGCAGCTGAGCTTTGCTCTTTATGAAAGCAATGGTGACCGCAGGGACACACACAGTGCAAGTAATGCACTTAAGATTGATGCTTTTTTTGCACTCGGTTTGTTCTGTTACTCTGGGGGAAAAAACCTAATTACATTTTTTGACAGATGAAAATTATACCTTCAATATCATTCAGCACTGCTGTATTATATTCCATATAACTGGAAGTACAGAAAGGTTGCCAATTGCGTTCACTAAAGTCAACTGTCACCTAAATAATATATCCAGAGTACCTGCATCTGATTTTACAACATAAACCACAGATACAAGCTCAGAGGTAACTGCAGGTGGCAAACCCTAAAAGAGGCGTGTATTTCACACAGAAGTTTCCCTCGGGGGTTACGTTGCAGTTGAAGGTGTCTCCGTGTTTGTTTTTATTATTCATGAACTTTAATGTGAGGTATAAAAAAAAGGAAAACTGTGATTTAGTTATACTCTTCACTGCCCCCTATTGTTCAGCAGGTGTATTACACCTAGCCTGGTATGATTTTAGATCGCTTGCAGGTTAGGCTAACTGGAGAGGCCCTGAAGGTTTGAGCGTGTGAGTAAATGGTGTGTGTGTGTGTGTGTGTGTGTGTGTGTACTTATGAGTGTGTGAGTAAATGGTGTGTGCGTGTGTGTGTGTGTGTAGTTATGAGTGTGTGAGTGGTGTTTGTGCCCTGTGATGGATTGGCAGACTGTCCAGGGTGTATTCCTGAACCCAGTGCATGCTGGGATAGGCAGGATGACTGGATTGGATTGATGGATTGGTGTATTTGATGTATTTGTATGAACTGCTTGTGTAATACTTACAGTGCACATGAAACCAGCCTGCCAGCCTTTGCCCTGGCTTAGTGAGTGTTCATTCAGGTGAAGGGCACATGAGAATTCTGGCTCCTCAACAGGAAGTGTACGCAATCAGATTATAAACCAATAATATCACAGTAAGCCACAGTCCATGGGGGTTTCCTGTGGATTAGGATCCTGCATATCAGCTCTGTGTTGCAGGGCAATACTCCCGCCTCTCTGGCCATCATCAGCCACTGAAGCATTCTGGGATTCCCAGCAATGGATTGTTTTCATTTAGCTCCCACAATGCACTACCAGTGCCCTGTAAGTGGACACATCCTTTCATTCACCAGTTTCAGCAGGAAACAGGCCTGAACACATCCCCTCTCAATACTACAGCCACAAACACATACATACATACATATACTGTACTTCAGGATATGCCTCAATGGACTGCCTGTATCGCTAATGCACACATATGTCTTAATCATTAAATAAAGTTATCCTTTGTATTGTAGATTTTGGAATGTTTTTTGCTTTCAGCATTAGAAGGTTCAGTTAAGAACATTCCGATCACACATTTGTGATCTCAGACCGTAAGGGAGCCTGTAGCCTTCGGATAAAAGCATCAACTAAATAACTGTTAATACCTTTTAATGGCCGTTCTCTGTTGCTCCTGCATTGCATACAGGAGATTCTCAGCTGGTCCATACTGAGATACCTTTGCTTTGTCCTGTAGTGCTCAGCTCCAGGAAGTTCATATTTATCTCTGTGTAGCCGTCAGCCGATGGCATTTGAAATATGGACTGAGGGATCACTTTTCGATTGACAGGCCATTACGCCTTCTCCACTGTGGAAGGTTCCGGGCCCTTTTCTGACAGAGGCTGATTGAGATAAACCATCACTGACGGTGTGTTGTGATGTTCATACTGATGGCAGAACCCCCGCCCCCCCCACCCATCTGTGCCAATTTAATTCCCTCTGTCAACTGTCTGATTGTGTGATTCATATCGCATGTCTTTATGGATGCACAGCATCATGAGTCATATGGATTTATGAGAAATTAACCACGTTCTAAATGGATTGGGGATTAATTTGATTATGATGCTTTTGATGATGATTACCAGGCTTCTGATGATGATTACGATGCATTTGATGGTGATGATGATGGTGGTGGTGGTTATGAATGCAAGTAAAGTAAAAACAAACAAAAGGTCCTTCAATGAACCTTAGAGCTGATGTAGGAAGAGGAAGTCAAACTTCATCCATTTTTGTGATGCTTTGCACATTAAAATGAAAATCACATTGGTCGGAATGCAGCCTCATTAAATCTAATGCTTTTGCTATAATAAAAGACTGCAGTATTCATCGTTATTTGTGGAAAAGAATAGTTCCCACACAGTATCAGCTGTCATACCATTAAAGGGAAAAAAGTAATATCACTAAGTAAAAGTCAAAACAATGGCCCAAACCACATCCTATTCTGTGCCGCTCCACACAAACAAGGGCTTGGGCTTTTGTGTCCCGCACTGAGGTGGAAATAGAATGTCTGGAGGAAAAAATACTTCCCAGAGAGGAGTGCAATTAATTTAAATGTTTTAAGATGTCGAGTTTCTGTCTCACTGGAAGGTTTTTCCCCTTTCTTTCTTCTGCTGCTACAAACTTCTTAAAAGCAGTTTGAAAGGTAATTAAATGCCCGTCCAGATTTCAGAGCCCAATTAAGTCCAATTATATCCCCGTTTTCACAGCATTTGTTTGTGTAAGGATTATTCAATGACATGTCTCACTTTTTCCCTCTGGAGACTAGCGGTCTGGTTTATTCAAACCTTGAGTTCAGGCCCTATTAGCACACACAAAACCAATAATATGGCCAGTGATTGGCCACGATATTTGTGTTATTTGTTATTTGCGCTAAACAGTTTTGTATATGCCAAAGGTCTTTGTAAATCTGGCCATCAGGGACTCGTTAAAACATACAGGCCCCCAGGACCTCTAACCTTCTGAAGGGGGTGTCAGGTCTCAGCTGTCCGGAAAAGTCCAACTGTCCAAGAACTTTGGAGGGGGAAAAAAGAAGAACTTGTTCCTGTCAGTCATCATCAGAAACTCGGTCTCGTCTCAACATTTCCTGTCCTTAGCACATGCAGCTGAGCCAACTCCTTCAGACAGGGAAATTTACTGAGCCCGTTTTTATCCATCCATCCGTCCATCCATTTTCACCCACTTATCCGGAGTCGGGTCGCGGTGGCAGTACGCTAAGCTGGGTATTCCAGGCGTCCCTCTCCCCAGCAACGCATTCCAGAGGCGTTCCCAGGCCAGGAGAGATATATAATCTCTCCAGCAGGTTCTGGGTCTACCTGGGGGTCTCCGCCCAGTTGGACGAGCCCGGAAAACCTCCAAAAGGGAGGCGCCCGGGAGGCATCCTGATCAGATGCCCGAACCACCTCAATTGGCTCCTTTCGACACGAAGGAGCAGCGGCTCTACTCCTCACCCTATCTCTAAGGCTGAGCCCAGCCACCCTACGGAGGAAGCTCATTTCGGCCGCTTGTATACGCAATCTCGTTCTTTCGGTCACTACCCAAAGCTTGTGACCATAGGTGAGGGTTGGGACGTAGATCGACCGGTAAATGGAGAGCTTCGCCTTCTGGCTCAGCTCCCTCTTCACCACGACGGTCCGGTACAACGCCCGCATTACTGCTGACGCTGCACCGATCCGCCTGTCGATCTCACGCTCCCTTCTACCCTCAATCGTGAACAAGACCCCGAGATACTTGAACTCCTTCACTTGGGGCAATGACTTGATCCCAAGCCGGAGGGAGCAATCCACCGTTTTCCGGCAGAGAACCATGGCCTCGGACTTGGAGGTGCTGACTCTCATCCCGGCCGCTTCACACTCGGCTGCAAACCGCTCCAGTGCATGCTGAAGGTCACGTTCCGATGAAGCCAAAAACCAAACCGGTCACCAAACCGGACACTCTCCAAACCGGACACTCTCCTCACCTCGGTTGCGCCTTGAGATCCTGTCCATGAATACCACAAACAGGACCGGTGACAAGGGGCAACCTTGGCGGAGTCCAACACCCACAGGAAACGTGCTTGACTTTGTGCCGAGAATGCGGACACAGCTCTCACTTTGGTTATACAGGGACCGGATGGCTCGTAACAACGGCCCGGTACCCCATACTCCCGCAGTACACCCCACAGGGTTCCCCTGGGGACACGGTCGAAAGCCTTCTCCAAGTCCACAAAGCACATGTGGACTGGATGGGCAAACTCCCATGACCCCGCCAGCAACCCCGCCAAGGTAAAGAGCTGGTCCACTGTTCCACGACCAGGACAGAAGCTACATTGCTCCCCTCCCGGGTCTGGCTCCAGAAGTGGGCCCCGGTTTCCCTTTTCCGGGCGAGGTATCTTGGTGCTTGTGAGGCCGTGTCATGGAGTCTTTGAATCGCTCTTAGTCTGGCCCCTCCCCCGGGACCAATTTGCCTTGGGAGACCCTACTGGGGGCTAACAGTGCCCCCGACAACATAGCTCCCAGGATCACCGGGACACACAACCCCCTCCACCACGTTAAGGTGGCAATTCCTTGGAGAGGTCCTTTTTTATTTCAACAGGAAATAATATGTTGTTTACATGAGATATGCACTGGTCTGTGTCCCGCACAGACAAATTGATTTCCATTGTACGAGTGTGATAAAAAAGAAAACAAACAAGTTGCAAAAAATAACTGAAATGTCAACATGATAAATAACATTATCTTATCAAATAACAATCTGGCAAGATAAAGCAACAATGTCACATAGCAGATGAATGATTACATAGCCGATTTGGGAGGAGCTGAGATTATTTCAGTGTTTAAGTAGATGGAAAAATCTTTTTGCAGTTGCACTCATAACATTCCAGACCAGCCCAACCCTGTTCCTGGAGATCTACTGTCATTTTGGTTTTCAACTGCTGGAGACCTGAGTAAGTGCTAAGTGGTAGAATCAGGTGTGCTAAAATTAGGGTTGAAATGGGTTGGGCAGCCCTGGTGTATATGGACATACCATAAACCCCTGCTCCTCCAATCACGCTCCTGAGGGTCCAAGAACTGCTGGTGTTCCACCCTCCCCTTACCCGGGAGTCAGGTGTGAAGCCAGTCTGGCCAATTATTAGCACTAGTTGTTCAGTTAAATTATCTTGGAGGAAAGAAAACCAGGGCCGGATTTGGATTTGAGGATTTGAGGATCCCTGGTTTGATTCCTGTATGTGGCTGGGTGATTACTGAAGACCAGTTCTGGAAAGTGCAGGGGTCAGAAAGTAAAAGTCCTGCCATGTAAAAGTAAAAGTCCCTTCCACCCATGAACTCCAACCAGCTGACTTCGCTCATTAATTTTGCCTCCTGTCTAAATATAGTGCTAATTAGCAAATCCAGGGGATTGGAATAAAATACTGGGCAGGACTTTTACTTTCTGAACCTGGATTTTACACCTCTGCTGAAGACAGTCAGCTGAAGCATCTTGCTGAGTGATTCCACAGTAGTGTTGCACCTGGGGTTCAGACCCTTTTAGTGTCCGGGTGCCTTCCCTCCGCCGGTCCACAGAGGGTTGATGCTCCCTGTCGCTGTCCCGGCCGGTGTAAGCATGCGCTGGAAGTGAGGTGCTTTCATTTCTTATTCCCCTCAAGTATTAATCTTTAGCCCTCTGGAAAATGTGATTTATTAGCCTGTTTAGTGAGGGTTCTACAAGGCCCTTTCAAAGTCATACTGAGTGCTACACCTCTCGGTCTGTTTTTTTTTTTATCTCTCTCTTTTATATTGTGACCTGACAAATTGTCTCATAAGTCTGTTTTTAAGCATTATTTATGCTGCTAACGTTAGCACCTTTTCTATTAGTGCACTGAAACCATTTGCAGAAGTCCCTAGACCTGGGTCAGATATGCAGTTTTGGATTTGAGTACTTTTCTGTGCTTTGTGCCAACCTGGAAGACCAAGCGGGGATTGCGCTATTTGAGAGTAATTCAAAGGATCCAATACACCGGACCAGCTCAGTAAAGTGTGGAAACATATTTTAATCCCAAACAAGTACGTAGTCTTTAGCGGTTAAAAAAACATTGTCATGGATCACGGGTGGGCAATTCCAGTCGTAGAGGGCCGGTGTGTATGCAGGTTTTTGTTTCCACCAATTACTCTGGCTGAGTGAGCTAATTGGCCGTATACACCAACACTAGTTAACTGAGATTAGATCACAGTAAAACCATATCATACAGGGACACAAGAACAGTCTTTCACTAGGACTAATTAAGTCATTAAGACCAGCGGTTGGCATGAAAACCAGAAACAGATACGGCCCTCACTGCCCACCTCTGTGATGATCCATTGGACTGAATGTCCTGCCTCCATGGCGCCCCCTGCTGTTTGTCTGGAGAAGTGCCACTCTGTTGGTGGTGTGTCCTCAGGAGGTTAAGACCTCTTTATATATATTTAGCACATTGTCAGGTGTTGTGTTACGCACCTTTGGATCAATTATGTGCGCTAGTCTTAAAATTATGCATGATTAACACATATGATAATAATGATATACTGTATTTTGATAATGCAACCAATATAGCAATGTGTTTTTTTGTTTGTTTTTACTTAGCACTTAGCTTAGCAGATTTCAGAGTTAATTATGTGTCTGAGTCTAAAAGCCGGGAGCCACTGTATGTCCCACAGGAGCATGTGAGCACACCATGCTGTTGGGCTGCCAGGCCAGGTGGGGGCCAGGCAGGGGCCAGGTTAGGGGCCAGGTGGGGGCCAGGCCATGATATTCACACAGACATCACAGTGGTCCAGTGCCAGGCGGTCTGGTCTGGTCTGGGCAGGTCCTGTTTATACGTGGCAAGCAATGACATCACGGTGTGTCTGAACATAGCTGGGTACTACACTGGTCTGTTAGGATTGACGGCGGTTATTTATTGATGTTGTAGGATATCAGTAGACCGTTCGGTGTGTGGTAGCACTCTCCCAGAAGTCTCTACTCAGTCAGATGGTGTGGGGGGGTGTGGGGGGTGAAAACGTTAGCGTCAGGGTGTGTGGTATGACAGCATGTCTGTTTCCACCCTCTTTCTCTCTCTTTCTCTCTCTTTCTCTCTGTCCCAACCAGACTCTCTGCCCTCTTCTTTATCCTCTTTCACCCACACACTCCCTTTCTAGTCATTGTACGATTCATAATGGCTCCCAAACCACTCATTGCTGTCTTCTTGTTCAGGGTGTCAGCGTAGAGAATACACACACTCACACATACACACACACATACATACAAACACACACACATATACACAAACACACACACACACATACACACATACATACACACGCATACACACACGCACACACACATATGTTCACCTTCACCTTTCTCTTTTTCTCACTTTCAAGAATTCAACTCAAAAGATGAATATGATTCATGGAGTCAAGATGATTTCAATAGCATGGCACACAGCTACATTTTAGTGTCAACTGAGCTCACTGCCCTTATTTGTGATTAGTGGCATGGTGGTGCAGTAGAAAGCACTGTCACCTCACGGCAACAAGGTCTCAGGTTTGTAGCTTTGCTTTGTGTGTGCCTTTCTGTCCTGTCCATGTGGCCTTCCACATTCAAACACATGCACATCACATGCACATTACATGCACATTACACATAGGTTAATTGCAGGTTAATTGGAGACTGTAAACCGCCCATCGGTGTGAGTGTGTGGGCCCAGTGATGGATTGGTGACCTGCAGGGGGTATTCCAATATGAATCACATGGCCAATATAATAGCCCCTTACCATATTTTATAACAAACAGTAAATGACAGACAGTCGTGATGTGAGATGCCCATTTCCACCTTCTGTATCTTAAAATGCTGTGGATCTGTGCTCAGTGGAAGCGGATTTTATTCAGATCAGTGTCCCCACACTGCCTGCTGTCTATCACCATACTTCCATCACTGTATGAATTAGCAACTTTAGTGAGTGTCTGTGTGTGTGTGTGTGAGAGAGAGAGAGAGAGAGAGAGAGAGAGAGAGAGTGTGTGTGTGTGTGTGTGTGTGTGTGTGTACATGTGTGTATGAGTTCAAGACAGGCAGAGAGAGAGTGAGAGAGAGTGTGTGTGTGGGGAGGTGAGAGAGTGTGAGTGTGTGTGAGAGAGAAAGAAAGAGTGTGTATGTGTGTGTGTGTGTGAGAGAGAGAGAGTGTGTGTGTGTGTGTGTGTGTGTGTGTGTGTACATGTGTGTATGAGTTCAAGACAGGCAGAGAGAGAGTGAGAGAGAGCGAGAGAGTGTGTGTGTGGGGAGGTGAGAGAGTGTGTGAGTGTGTGTGAGAGAGAGAGAGAAAGAAAGAAAGAGTGTATGTGTGTGTGTGTGTGTGTGTGTGTGTGAGAGAGAGTGTGTGTGTGTGTGTGTGTGTATGTGTACATGTGTGTATGAGTTCAAGACAGGCAGAGAGAGAGTGAGAGAGAGCGAGAGAGTGTGTGTGTGGGGAGGTGAGAGAGTGTGTGAGTGTGTGTGAGAGAGAGAAAGAAAGAAAGAGTGTATGTGTGTGTGTGTGTGTGAGAGAGAGTGTGTGTGTGTGTGTGTGTGTGTGTGTGTGTGTGTGTGTGTGTGTGTGTGTGTGTGTACATGTGTGTATGAGTTCAAGACAGGCAGAGAGAGAGTGAGAGAGAGAGCGAGTATTGAGGAGTAAAGCATTCCTGTTAGTGTCCTAGGACTGGGCATGTCTCTATGGACCCTATTCACACCAGCAGAAATGGATTCCTTTGTGTATAATCTATTACAATATATATAATTATTATAATTTTACATAATACGGTAGAAGCATAATAATAGCATATTAGTCACGCTCATCTCATTGACTATTATTATTTGAACCATAATCTAATTAGTGAAATATTTTATACTGGATCACATCATAATCAACTGAACTGCAGGCCTCTTAACTAAAGGATTGTCTCAGAGCATGTAAAATTTCCATCATTTATGTAATAAAATGGTTGAAAAAGAGCAGAACAAATCGCCCAGAAAGATAGCATTGTAACCTAAATGCCTACGCACATTGTACGCTTTCAGTTTAGCACATCGCACTCATAATATTTGAATATTATTTTATGTAATTAAAGTTAGGAATAATGCTTGAGCCTACTTCAGCAATGCCTCAAATTGTACAAATTTAATAAATAATATTTAAAAAAATATTATTCATATTCAAATGTTGTTCTGTAATGCTGTACCCATGCATGGTCATTTTATGTAAAATCTTGTCAACAATATTCATAGACTCTGGCATTATGATCCTTATATTCTGACACATGTGCTCGAATAGTATGTGTGTATGTAGTGTGTATTGAATGCTTCTCTGTGGCCTTGACAGTACTGAAAAAGAAAAACCTGTGGAAATAGAATTTGAATGTTCCTTGGTGTTGTTGAAATATCTTTGGTTACCTGGGAGACAGTTTGAACTGGTTCGTACCTTCTTACCATGACCTCGAGTGACCTCTCTTTCTTCTCCACCTGTGTCCGCAGTCTGCGGCTGTGACCTGGCGCTCTCCGGATTCTTCCAGAAGAACGGAGAGTACATCTGCACAGCGGACTACCAGCGCCTGTACGGGACCAGGTGTGACAGCTGTGGCGACTTCATCACTGGCGAGGTGGTCTCCGCCCTGGGGCGCACCTACCACCCGAACTGCTTCATCTGCAGCGTCTGCAGGTAAGAAAAGGGCGGTCGTCTGTGAAGCGCTCTCCTGGTACGGTCCATCGGCTGCCTCGTGATGTGTTCTGTCAGGGCCCTTAACCCTTTGAAGAGCAGTTTTCTTTTCACGTTTTAAGTTCTAAGTTCCAAGTCAGCGTTCTAGAACTCCACCGCTTTCAGTTTCCTGGAGCGATTGTTACATCAGCATTAGAATGGTCAGTTAAGAACATTCTAATCACATGTTTGTGACCTCACACCTTAAAGGGCTAATCAAAGCTAACAGTGTTTTGGACAATGGACAATTGTGAATGGAATATTCCATGTCATTCTCTGTGGTACTGTGGGTCTCTGTGCCACCTTCCACTAGGCCCAATCACCAACCTATATGCGGAAATACATATGCTTTGTGAGTTGCTATAACTATCACTGCTGGCTAAATGGATGTTCACTATTTTTGCGAAAGGCATCCAGTCTCATTCCCCCTAACCCCCGTCATGCCGATGGCACGGTGTCCTGCTGATTCAAACATGTGACATATCCTCTCTGAAGAGTCCTGAGGAGAACAGAGAGCATTTCATGTGTGGGAAAGCTGTCCTCACCCTTGAGGGGTCGGTGTTCGAGACCAGGCTCCTTAACCCTGGACTTGACACTGGGGCAAATGAGGAGGCAAGACTGACTGAATGGACAGCTCTTTTCATCAAATATGCTACTGTTCTGCTGTTCCTGAAAGAAGGCACTGTTAAAGGCCTGGGGCTGCTCTTGTCTTGAGGGTAATTTCCAATTCCCACCCCCACCTCCCCCCCCCCCTCCACACAGAGACTTGCATGCACACACACACACACACACACACGCACCATAACTGGACTGACCCATAACCTCATGATTGTAGGGGTGTGTTTGTGCTCAAGGGCTCAACATCCAATGCTTTATTCATACGCAGTCACTAGTCATTAGTCATTAGTCATTAGAAGCATATTGAAAGGGGCATTCAGGGATAGGCTCTTACAGAGGCTCATTAAGTGGAAGCACAGAGGAGCAGCAAGAACATCGCTACAGATAAAGATCAGAAGATGATCATCAGTGAAGCTCACTCACTGGTTTTTTGGCTGCCTCTTGACTTTTTTTCAATATTCTAAGCCAGAGTTCTAGAACCCCATTGCTTTCAGTTACCAGTAGTGATTGTTACATCAGCATTAGAATGTTCCGTTATGAACATTCTCATCACATATTTGTGACCTCACACTTTAAAGGGTTAAACAATCAGCCACTGCCATAAACCCTGCATCAGGGATACTCAGATCTGGCCCACAAGAGCAGTAGCCTTGCTGGTTTTCACTCAACTCCTCGAATCAGGACTGATTTAAACCGGGCACACCAGGTGCGTTAAATGTCTGGCCAATCAGCAATAATGGAGGAATGAACTATCGGGTAGAAAGGGAAACCAGTCGTGCTACTGGCCTCCTGGGCCAGATTTGAGTGTCTCTGACCGATATACATGAGCGTGATGATCAGCCATGCCCCTTTCAGTTATCAGGCATCTATGTTGTGTGGGAATGTTCTATAAGAATATTATATAAATATTTGCAGCATCCGTGCTGTCATGCTAACAGTAATACTTTACGTTGATTATATGGACCTAAAGTCTATGGAGAAACATGCTTCATTAAAGCATGTTTCATGCGGCCATTATAAATAATTTACAATCCAATGAAATGCTTTAGGAAGGAGAAAACGGAAATAAATACTTGCCATTTGCACATGTGACACGGCTAATGAGGTCACTTGACCTGTCATCAATCTTCTCCCTGAAATTCCTTGTGCGAAATGTGTGAATTATTAATGAAGAGGTTGCAGTCATTGGTAATGAAGGCTGTGTATGTGTTCTGTGGTGCTTTGGGACTGAATAGGGGCTTTTTTGGACCTCCAGGTTAGGTCTGAGAGGTGTCCCTGATTATTCCTCCTGGGAGAGGGCGATTCGCCCAGACCACGTGGGCGTGTCTAAATTTAGGGAGGTGTCTGATGTCGTGTACGCGGAAAGTGTAACGCGTATGTAGGGGTCAGGGATACAAGGTCAGGGTCATGACCTCTGCATTCTGTAAGCTGGCCTTACATCACTCAGTCCTAATTTATCCTGTGCTGGAATGTCATGGGTATAGAGGATGATGTGTGAACTCCATCTCAAACTCATTCTTCTTATTATATTTTTCTTTCTCTCTATCACTCTCTCACACACACATGCACACAAACACACACACATACTCCTGCTCCTCCTCTAATTGACAGAAATGTCCCGGGTCTTGCCTCGGGATGTCAGCCTGATATCCCTGCACCCCTGTGGAAGCCGCCAGGTTATTGCCCGCTCTGTCTCTCCAAGTACACACATCTTACAGCAGTCTGGGGAGCCGTTAAATTGGGCCGTCTGGTCATCACATTTCCAGCAAATTATCCTTCCTCTTGACTATGTACTTTGGGCTTGGCTAACAGGAAGTACACAGATGTCTCATTTGTAGTTTTCAATGACAGCGCAGCCTTCTCTGGTAACTCATGAATAAAATAATCTACTCTGTTTGCTCCGCAGTCTCTCTCTGTCTCCATTGCTCTCTCTCAATCTCTCTTGCCCTCTCTCTCCCCATCTCTCTCTCTCTTTGTCTCTCTCTCTCTCCCTGCCTCTCTCTCTCTCCATCTCTCTCTTTCTCTCTCACTCTCTTACTCTCTCCCTCTCTCTCTCCCTCTCCCTCTCTCTGCGTGAAGTAAAAGGGCACGTTTGTTGTAAAGAGATTCCACGTGGGGCACCGGAGCTGGGGTTATTTTTGGCAATGTCAGGAGAACAGCGTTTTTTCCCGCATGTGGCTTGATGAAGGAGGGGTTATGGGCCTCAGGCCTGCCTTCTTTAGGTCAGAGACCTCAGCATGGCAGTGGCTTTGATGTCAGGCGGGGTTCAGCTCATATCCGTACCCCCATAAACCCCCTCAGGCTCAGGGGAGGACAGGCACACTCACGCACGCTCCAGGTCTGGGGCCGTCTGCTGGAGACCCCTCAGCAGGACGCAGGCTTGCATCACTAACTGCCCGAGAGGCTGTCGCTACGCCACCGGCTCTTCTGTGGAGGGTTGCGGTGGACGGGGGCGGATTGCAGTGGAGTGCACTTTGGCCATTAAAACTCGTTAAGGAAACTGGTCCTAACGTGAGAAGGTGGAGGATAGGTTAATGAAGCTGATGTCCCTGGGCGGCCAGCTTAATTTACCTTGAGCATTAAAGGTTAAATGCAACTTTAAAGTGCAGCCACTCGGTGCCTGATGTACCCGGGGCTCCTTCTGCAGGCTCAAGCTAGGTTTTTAATCAGCTGGTTGGCCAGTTCAGACCAGCTCCCAGCTCAACGTTATTCAGCTGGTTGGCCAGTTCAGACCAGCTCCCAGCTGACATGGTTTCACCAGCTCAAGCTATGTTTTGAAACAGCTCATACCCAGCTAAACCAACATTCTCATCAGTTTGGCCACGCTGTTTGACCAGATCCTTATTGTGGAAATATGTGATTAGATTCTTAAATTAACATTCTAATGCTGATGTAACAATCACTTCTAGTAAATGAAAACAATGGAGTTCTAGAATGCTGATGTAGAATTTTGAAATAACATTCCAAAAAAATCTATTCTTAAAAAAGATAATGCTTAATGCAGAATGTGACATCACCTTCCCAAAAGGTCAAATCTCTGCCCGTTCCATTGGCAATAGGTAGGCTCTGTGTGGAGGGTATTCCCAAACGTTGGGATGGGACATGTCCAACAGGGGGGGGGGTTGCCTCTGAGGGGTCCTGCCAGCAGATGCAGCTGGTGAGTGATAGCAGCCCCAGCGTTCCGGCAGCTGAATCGTAAAATGTGCAGCATTACGCGCTATGGGCTGGGTGCTGCTCTCTCAGCTGTGCTGTGGGACTCTCTGCTCTCTCAGCTGTGCTGTGGGACTCTCTGCTCTCTCAGTTGTGCTGTGGGACTCTCTGCTCTCTCAGCTGTGCTGTGGGACTCTCTGCTCTCTCAGCTGTGCTGTGGGACTCTGTCTCTCTGCTCTCTCAGCTGTGCTGTGGGACTCTGTCACTCTGCTCTCTCAGCTGTGCTGTGGGACTCTGTCACTCTGCTCTCTCCGCTGTGCTGTGGGACTCTGTCTCTCTGCTTTCTCCGCTGTGCTGTGGGATTCTGTCTCTCTGCTCTCTCCGCTGTGCTGTGGGACTCTGCTCACTCTGCTCTCTCAGCTGTGCTGTGGGACTCTGTCTCTCTGCTCTCTCAGCTGTGCTGTGGGACTCTGTCTCTCTGCTCTCTCAGCTGTGCTGTGGGACTCTGTCTCTCTGCTCTCTCCGCTGTGCTGTGGGACTCTGTCTCTCTGCTCTCTCCGCTGTGCTGTGGGACTCTGTCTCTCTGCTCTCTCCGCTGTGCTGTGGGACTCTGTCACTCAGGCAGTGTCTGAAACGCTCACCTGGTGCCCTCATCCACAGCGCCCCGGCCATGAACTCTCAACCTTTAAACCTCAGAGTTCAGCGAGGCACGGGTAATTTCTGGTTCACATGTCGCACCGAAACAGCCCTGATTCTGAGGAGAGGAGAAGCCAATGCTTAAATGTTTTTATTTTTTTATTCTTGAATTGCACACATTGGAGTTGTAATGGGTTTACATGGTAATTGCTGGTTTGAATTCTGAACTGAACTTCAGACAGGTTTGTTCTTCCACATGATGATAGCCAGCCTGCTTCTATCTGGATTCTGGGGGGGTGGGGAGGGGGTGGGTGTTGGAGGTCCTGCATACTGCATACACGACCCCCCCCCTCCCACTGCACCACCATCTCACCCCAGCTACAACTCTTTCGTTTGAGCTGAGTCTGAACATGTTAAAGTTTTTATTCAGGAAGGGCAACATTGGCTAAGTGGATAAGATTGGTCAACCCCGACATAATTCTTTGCGAACTGGTCATTGCCTCGCATGGCAGCCTGTCGCCGCTAGTGTGTGTGTGTGTGTGTGTGTGAATGGGTGAATTAGAAGCATGCTATATAAATGCAGTCCATTTACCAGAACACAGGAGGTCAGGGGTTTCTGGGATTTATTCACTGCATTATTGTTAGTTCTCTGTTTGGCTACACACTCCTTCTACCCAGCATGTGACTGCTCCCCCCTCTCTTCTCCCAGGCTCTGGTACAGATGCTGAGTCTGTGCTTTTTCTGCAGTCAGCATGTGCTCCAGTGTGTTCGCTGGGCTCCTCTGACCCCGTACATATGTTCAAGCACTCCATGTGTGATCTCGCGGTCGTAAAGTCCCCAGGGGCTTTCTCTCATAACGGGCGGTTTAACTCCCCTGCTACAGAGAGCTACTGCACGCGCTCAGTGAGTTTAGAACATCGGCCCTTTTAAAGTGAGCCATTCAGCCGATCTGTATTATATATTTGTGCTTCTACTGTTCTAGAGCACAATATATAAAAATATATATTCCAAGCAATACGTTTAGCCTGGTCATAACTGAACATTCTAATGCTGATGTAACAATCACTACTTAACATTCTAATGCTGATATAACAATTTGTGCTGAACGTTCTAATGCTGATGTAACAATCACTACTTAACATTCTAATGCTGATATAACAATTAGTGCTGAACGTTCTAATGCTGATGTAACAATCATTACTGAACATGTTAATGCTGAGTTTTTGCAAAACATTCCAAAAATGGGTTAATGCACAATTTGGAACTTTCCACAGGCTTTCTAACAGTCAATCAATTCTGATGGTGCAGGACAACCAGGTCCGTGTGTTATTTTGCTACCCAATGTGAATTTGTCACTACATGTATGTGGATAAAAAACACATAATATATATTTTAGAATTCATTTAATGAAGCCTTTTAAACATTAAAAATCTTCAGTCACCCGCAACCTACGTTTCACTCTTTGCAAATTAAGAAACCTCTATCAAATGTGTCTTATTTTTAAATGTTAAATGTAATGATTTAAATAATCTTGAATAAAAAGGTCCACTGACTTATTCATATTTACTTCCCAGTACTTCGCTTCAGTGTATTAGTTTGGATTTGTAATTGCCTGAATATCTGCCATCTCTTCCCTTGTGACACTTTCTGAAAAGGAACCGTGAATGTATGCCAAACCAATCAGCTCTGCCCTATTTTAAATGCACATTAATTTGCTTTTCTTTAAAAAAAAAAAAAAATTTCCGTTGCAGGATTTTTGGATTACTCTATTTGCTAATGAAAGGACCATTTAGGTTGATGTGGACATGTAATGGAAGCAAAAATGCCAAAAAAGACCAGGCTTGATATTGTGCTCGCTGCTATTTAGCTTTTAGGTAAACTGAGCAGCAGGTACACTTAGTTGTAGGAAAAGGTGAGCGTTGCTGGGCTGAATGTTATGTTATGTTGTGTTATGTTATGTTATGTTATGTTATGTTATGTTATGTTATGTTATGTTATGTTATGTTATGTTGTGTTGTGTTATGTTATGTTATGTTATGTTATGTTATGTTATGTTATGTTGTGTTATGTTATGTTATGTTATGTTATGTTATGTTATGTTATGTTATGTCATGTGCATTATTGTATGCTACCTAGTTTCATGTTGAAAAGTGGCTACTGTTACGCTGCCCCATCAATCATCTTAATCAATCGTCTTCATTTGCCAGACAGTAGAGTTTTGTGAGCTGTAGTCCTATGAAGACACAACCAGTTGTTTCCATCTGAAGTGTAGTTCTGTGTTGTATCACTGTTCTTCTGCTGTTAAATTTAAGAAAAGGGCCTCTGGCTTTTAGCATTGCCACTGAGCTTATCGAAGTTTCACTGTAGCGTGGATCAGTTCTCACAAATGACTGTGGAATTCAATACATCCTGTTAAATATGCTTCTACCTGCAAAGCATTTCCTACTTCAAAGGCTATCTCTCTCTCTCTCTCAGCCTCCCCCCTCTCTCTCTTTCTCTCTCTCTCTCTCTCAGCCTCCCCCTCTCTCTCGTTCTCTCTTTCTCTGTCTCTCTCTCTCAGCCCCCTCTCTCTCCTTCTCTCTCTCTCTCAAACCCCCTTCTCTCTCTCTCTCTCTCTCTCTCTCTCTCTCTGTGTTTCGGCAGTTGGGCGACAGATGCCGTGTATATTTGCAGTGTATCTGCACATTGTTGACGCCCTGGTGGTGGTTGTCCTCAGTGTAAGGAACGAGGATTGAGCTCAAACAGGTTCCTTCACAGAGGGATTGGCGGAAGCACAAACACAGCCCTTTGTGTGGGGTTTATTTGATTGAGTCTGTACCTCTCTCCTTTCATGTCCCTGTGAATGGAGAAGCTGTATTATTCATGCACTTACACTGGCATTGTGGCCTTTGATGCGTTTCTCTTCATGTGCTTGTGGTAGCGCCTTTCCTCGCCGAATTAGGCCTGTTTTACATCCTGTTTTTTCTTTTTTCTTGGCCATCATTTTTTTTCTCGAATCTGTCAGATGCATTTTTTATGAGCTGCATTGAAACCCACTGTTAGCAGAGCTTTTAATCATCTCAGAGACATGACACACTGATGTGGTTCAGCTCTTTGTTAGCCGTTCAGCGCTGTGGAGATGTTCTCTGATAAGACTGAATCCCTGTGGGCTGTAATGTGTGTTGTGTGCTAGCATCGGTCAGGCTAATGCTAGCTTTGCAGTGCTCTAACTCATCTAACGGGGCAGCCTGCAGCCGATTGGCTAAGGTAGATGGGACAGAAAAACACCACTTAGGGTAGGGGACTATGACCCGGAAGGTTGGTGGCTCAAACCCCAGTGTATCCGGGATAAGATTTGTGAAGCTGTGGGCTCCTGAGCAAGGCCCTTAACCCTGCATTACTCCACGGGGTTTTGGCCCCCCTGCTGTAAAAAAACAGCTCAAACTGCTGGTAGCTGGTTGACCAGTTCAGATCAGCTCCATACAACGTGTGCAATGGTTTGACTGGCTCAGGCTATGTTTTGAAACAGCTAGTAGCTCATAATTTCAAGCTGGTCATCATTACATTTTACACTCCGCTTAGTCTAATCAACTGTAAGTCACTTAAAGCATCAGCTAAATAACTGTAATGTAATGTAAGGATACTACCTGGTACTCCATATAACAGGCTGGATTTCAGCTCCATTGCTTGAGAGAGCACTTCCTTTGCAATCTGAAGATGTCCAGCAAGAACGCCTTTGCTTAACTGAAATCGTCTCTCTTGTCAGATGTGGTGAAAAATCCAGAGAATCTCCTTCCCTGGAATATCAGGCTTTATAAAACACGCGCAAAAGCTTATTTACCGGAATACTAACCAAGTTCCACTGCTAGACAGATTGTATTTTTATCGCTGGGCTTTCTTGTTGTTCAGTCAGTTATTAATCATTTATTAGTCATTTATTATTAATCACAGTACAGTGTGGGTAAAGGAAAATATGATCCATAAAGCACTGTCGCCCAGTCTTGTTAAGGTTGGAATAAGGCTTATCCTGTTTCCTGGGTCGTACCTTGGATTGCTCAGCCTCCTAATACCTCTGTGAAATGCTATGTGCAGGGACCAGAGCCCAGACCATGCTGTCATTTCTCTACTGAACCAACAAACTTCTGGTTTAATAATGCGCAAATCCAAAAACTAGCAGTGCACAGCAGTTACACATTATTTTCACACTACCGTGTACAGAATGATCTTTATTTTTTATTTTTACAAACGTACCTTACATTCATTAACAGAAACTGTGGAGTAATCATGTTTGAATCGGGGTTTCAGAAGTGTTTTAGGTTACTGGTTCTGGGGTTTCTTTAAATGATTATTTTTGTCTTTTTTGTGGTCTGCAGGAAGCAGTTTCCGATTGGAGACCGGGTGACGTTTAACGGGAAGCAATGTGTGTGCCAGCAGTGCTCTCTCTCTCTCTCCAGCGCCAGGGAACCGGTGAAGATCCACGGGACCAGCCGTAAGTCTCAACCACGTCTCCATGGCAACAGGGAGGAGGCGGGGCCTCTGGCAGGCCATTCGCCCATTGGCTGGCCTCCTCCGTGATTGATTTGTGGAGGCAGTGCTATGATTTTGGTGTGTTTTTAACATGACGTGGAGATTGTCTTTCACAAAGTGCACTCTACGTAGATGCCGCTGTCAACTTCTTTATGATTGGTGTTCTGTGTTGAAATGTTATTAGATATAACTGGAGATGAAAACATTGGTCTGGATTCATTTGCCCTGAATATTTGCTTCCAAATGAAAGTGACAGTTCTGTGATAGCTCTGGTGGGTTCAGCCATCGCTGAAATGAAATCGCTAAAGCTCAAAAAAAAATTTTTTTTAAACACTGCACATATTTTTTCCTTGTGGTTACAATGTCATACTTCTTACCCAATGTCAATGTAAACTGCTGATAATCTATATTCAACAAAATGGAGCCTTAGTTCAACCACACAAGACACAAGTGACTGTAATCTGACAATTAAATAGAGCCTGATCTTAGCCTTCAATTCAATAGCCATAAGAGTGAAGTCCAGGGGCCATGTGTTTTTTCCACCCATGAGCCAGCTGATTTTACTCATTAGGCCTACCTCCTGGCTGAAGAACTGTGATACAGCAATTAGCAAATCCACATGATTGGAATAAAATACTGATGAGGACTTTTACTTTAACAAACCTTGAATGTAAAATGCCCAGGAGTGTGTGATGGTTGT